>NW_026601495.1:25000-35000 GCF_029448725.1 Salvelinus fontinalis
AAGGTGTGTGTAATATAATGTATGAATATGCATTAAGGTGTGTGTAATATAATGTATAAATATGCATTAAGGTGTGTGTAATATAATGTATGAATATGCATTAAGGTATCTGTAATATAATGTATAAATATGCATTAAGGTGTGTGTAATATAATGTATGAATATGCATTAAGGTGTGTGTAATATAATGTATAAATATGCATTAAGGTGTGTGTAATATAATGTATGAATATGCATTAAGGTGTGTGTAATATAATGTATAAATATGCATTAAGGTGTGTGTAATATAATGTATAAATATGCATTAAGGTGTGTGTAATATAATGTATGAATATGCATTAAGGTATCTGTAATATAATGTATAAATATGCATTAAGGTGTGTGTAATATAATGTATGAATATGCATTAAGGTGTGTGTAATATAATGTATAAATATGCATTAAGGTGTGTGTAATATAATGTATGAATATGCATTAAGGTGTGTGTAATATAATGTATAAATATGCATTAAGGTGTGTGTAATATAATGTATGAATATGCATTAAGGTATCTGTAATATAATGTATAAATATGCATTAAGGTGTGTGTAATATAATGTATGAATATGCATTAAGGTGTGTGTAATATAATGTATGAATATGCATTAAGGTGTGTGTAATATAATGTATAAATATGCATTAAGGTGTGTGTAATATAATGTATGAATATGCATTAAGGTATCTGTAATATAATGTATAAATATGCATTAAGGTGTGTGTAATATAATGTATAAATATGCATTAAGGTGTGTGTAATATAATGTATAAATATGCATTAAGGTGTGTGTAATATAATGTATAAATATGCATTAAGGTGTGTGTAATATAAAGTATGAATATGCATTAAGGTGTGTGTAATATAATGTATAAATATGCATTAAGGTGTGTGTAATATAATGTATGAATATGCATTAAGGTATCTGTAATATAATGTATAAATATGCATTAAGGTGTGTGTAATATAATGTATGAATATGCATTAAGGTGTGTGTAATATAATCTATACATATGCATTAAGGTGTGTGTAATATAATGTATGAATATGCATTAAGGTGTGTGTAATATAATCTATACATATGCATTAAGGTGTGTGTAATATAATGTATGAATATATGTACATATGGTCATTATTTAATGCATTTTTCAATCTTCCAAAATATTTTTCTACAATGGTAAGGCAGTGCCAAGATGGGGAAGAGGTGGCTTAATAACACACACACACACACACACACACACACACACACACACACACACACAGACACACAGACACACAGACACACAGACACACAGACACACACACACACACAGACACACAGACACACAGACACACAGACACACAGACACACAGACACACAGACACACAGACACACAGACAGACACACAGACACACAGACACACAGACACACAGACACAGAGACAGAGACACAGAGACACAGACACAGACACAGACACACACACACACACACACACAGATGCTGAGTGAGCAGGTGATGAACAAAGACTTGTCCCCTCAGGTTGGATTTGAAGGAGCCTTGAAAAACAACAAGGACACTGTGTGTTCGGCGTCGATGGCTGCTCCCCTACAATGGAAGAACAATACCCCCCCCCCCACACACACAAACACACACACACACACACATACACACACACACACACACACACACCGTGCCGCTGTGCTTTGTCACGTCGTCCCACAGGTGTCTCAGGTCTCTTATTCGGCCTCATCAAATCCTCAGCTAGGGACTCAGCTATTCACCCTGAGACCAGGACAGCCCTCATTATCTCATTAAAACCTCAGCTATTCATCCTGAGACCAGGACAGCCCTCATTATCTCATTAAAACCTCAGCTATTCACCCTGAGACCAGGACAGCCCTCATTATCTCATTAAACCCTCAGCTATTCACCCTGAGACCAGGACAGCCCTCAGTATCTCATTATAACCTCAGCTATTCACCCTGAGACCAGGACAGCCCTCATTATCTCATTATAACCTCAGCTATTCATCCTGAGACCAGGACAGCCCTCATTATCTCATTATAACCCCAGCTATTCACCCTGAGACCAGGTCAACATTCATTATCTCATTATAACCTCAGCTATTCACCCTGAGACCAGGACAACACTCATTATCTCGTTACAACCTCAGCTATTCACCCTGAGACCAGGTCAACACTCATTATCTCATTATAACCCCAGCTATTCACCCTGAGACCAGGTCAACATTCATTATCTCATTATAACCTCAGCTATTCACCCTGAGACCAGGTCAACACTCATTATCTCATTATAACCCCAGCTATTCACCCTGAGACCAGGTCAACACTCATTATCTCATTACAACCTCAGCTATTCACCCTGAGAACAGAACAGCTACCTCAGGAACTTGACTACTATCGGCATGGGCCTGTCACCTGGGTCGATGGGGAGTTTTCCAGTCTTTAGAGGAGAACATGGTCTACTGGTAGGATTCTGATACAGTTGGTAGAACATGGTCTACTGGTAGGATTCTGATACAGTTGGTAGAACATGGTCTACTGGTAGGATTCTGATACAGTTGGTAGAACATGGTCTACAGGTATGATTCTGATACAGTTGGTAGAACATGGTCTACTGGTATGATTCTGATACAGTTGGTAGAACATGGTCTACTGGTCTGGTATGATTCTGATACAGTTGGTAGAACATGGTCTACTGGTATGATTCTGATACAGTTGGTAGAACACGGTCTACTGGTATGATTCTGATACAGTTGGTAGAACATGGTCTACAGGGCTGGTATGATTCTGATACAGTTGGTAGAACATGGTCTACAGGTATGATTCTGATACAGTTGGTAGAACATGGTCTACAGGTATGATTCTGATACAGTTGGTAGAACATGGTCTACTGGTCTGGTATGATTCTGATACAGTTGGTAGAACATGGTCTACTGGTATGATTCTGATACAGTTGGTAGAACATGGTCTACAGGTCTGGTATGATTCTGATACAGTTGGTAGAACATGGTCTACAGGTCTGGTATGATTCTGATACAGTTGGTAGAACATGGTCTACTGGTCTGGTATGATTCTGATACAGTTGGTAGAACATGGTCTACAGGTCTGGTATGATTCTGAGACAGTTGGTAGAACATGGTGTACAGGTATGATTCTGATACAGTTGGTAGAACATGGTCTACTGGTCTGGTATGATTCTGATACAGTTGGTAGAACATGGTCTACTGGTATGATTCTGATACAGTTGGTAGAACACGGTCTACAGGTATGATTCTGATACAGTTGGTAGAACATGGTCTAGAGGTATGATTCTGATACAGTTGGTAGAACATGGTCTACTGGTATGATTCTGCTACAGTTGGTAGAACATGGTCTACTGGTATGATTCTGCTACAGTTGGTAGAACATGGTCTACAGGTATGATTCTGATACAGTTGGTAGAACATGGTCTACAGGGCTGGTATGATTCTGATACAGTTGGTAGAACATGGTCTACTGGTATGATTCTGATACAGTTGGTAGAACATGGTCTACAGTACAGGTATGATTCTGATACAGTTGGTAGAACATGGTCTACTGGTATGATTCTGATACAGTTGGTAGAACATGGTCTACTGGTATGATTCTGATACAGTTGGTAGAACATGGTCTACTGGTGTGATTCTGATACAGTTGGTAGAACATGGTCTACTGGTATGATTCTGATACAGTTGGTAGAACATGGTCTACAGGTCTGGTATGATTCTGACACAGTTGGTAGAACATGGTCTACAGGTCTGGTATGATTCTGATACAGTTGGTAGAACATGGTCTACTGGTCTGGTATGATTCTGATACAGTTGGTAGAACATGGTCTACAGGTCTGGTATGATTCTGATACAGTTGGTAGAACATGGTCTACAGGTCTGGTATGATTCTGATACAGTTGGTAGAACATGGTCTACTGGTATGATTCTGATACAGTTGGTAGAACACGGTCTACTGGTATGATTCTGATACAGTTGGTAGAACATGGTCTACAGGTCTGGTATGATTCTGATACAGTTGGTAGAACATGGTCTACTGGTATGATTCTGATACAGTTGGTAGAACATGGTCTACAGGTCTGGTATGATTCTGATACAGTTGGTAGAACATGGTCTACAGGTATGATTCTGATACAGTTGGTAGAACATGGTCTACAGGTATGATTCTGATACAGTTGGTAGAACATGGTCTACTGGTCTGGTATGATTCTGATACAGTTGGTAGAACATGGTCTACTGGTATGATTCTGATACAGTTGGTAGAACATGGTCTACAGGTCTGGTATGATTCTGATACAGTTGGTAGAACATGGTCTACAGGTCTGATTCTGATACAGTTGGTAGAACATGGTCTACTGGTATGATTCTGATACAGTTGGTAGAACATGGTCTACAGGTATGATTCTGATACAGTTGGTAGAACATGGTCTACAGGTCTGGTATGATTCTGATACAGTTGGTAGAACATGGTCTACAGTACTGGTATGATTCTGATACAGTTGGAAGAACATGGTCTACAGTACTGGTATGATTCTGATACAGTTGGTAGAACATGGTCTACAGTACTGGTATGATTCTGATACAGTTGGTAGAACATGGTCTACAGGTATGATTCTGATACAGTTGGTAGAACATGGTCTACAGGTCTGGTATGATTCTGATACAGTTGGTAGAACATGGTGTACAGGTATGATTCTGATACAGTTGGTAGAACATGGTCTACTGGTATGATTCTGATACAGTTGGTAGAACACGGTCTACAGGTATGATTCTGATACAGTTGGTAGAACATGGTCTAGAGGTATGATTCTGATACAGTTGGTAGAACATGGTCTACTGGTATGATTCTGCTACAGTTGGTAGAACATGGTCTACTGGTATGATTCTGCTACAGTTGGTAGAACATGGTCTACAGGTATGATTCTGATACAGTTGGTAGAACATGGTCTACTGGGCTGGTATGATTCTGATACAGTTGGTAGAACATGGTCTACTGGTATGATTCTGATACAGTTGGTAGAACATGGTCTACAGTACAGGTATGATTCTGATACAGTTGGTAGAACATGGTCTACTGGTATGATTCTGATACAGTTGGTAGAACATGGTCTACTGGTATGATTCTGATACAGTTGGTAGAACATGGTCTACTGGTGTGATTCTGATACAGTTGGTAGAACATGGTCTACTGGTATGATTCTGATACAGTTGGTAGAACATGGTCTACAGGTCTGGTATGATTCTGATACAGTTGGTAGAACATGGTCTACAGGTCTGGTATGATTCTGATACAGTTGGTAGAACATGGTCTACTGGTCTGGTATGATTCTGATACAGTTGGTAGAACATGGTCTACAGGTCTGGTATGATTCTGATACAGTTGGTAGAACATGGTGTACAGGTATGATTCTGATACAGTTGGTAGAACATGGTCTACTGGTCTGGTATGATTCTGATACAGTTGGTAGAACATGGTCTACTGGTATGATTCTGATACAGTTGGTAGAACACGGTCTACAGGTATGATTCTGATACAGTTGGTAGAACATGGTCTAGAGGTATGATTCTGATACAGTTGGTAGAACATGGTCTACTGGTATGATTCTGCTACAGTTGGTAGAACATGGTCTACTGGTATGATTCTGCTACAGTTGGTAGAACATGGTCTACAGGTATGATTCTGATACAGTTGGTAGAACATGGTCTACAGGGCTGGTATGATTCTGATACAGTTGGTAGAACATGGTCTACTGGTATGATTCTGATACAGTTGGTAGAACATGGTCTACAGTACAGGTATGATTCTGATACAGTTGGTAGAACATGGTCTACTGGTATGATTCTGATACAGTTGGTAGAACATGGTCTACTGGTATGATTCTGATACAGTTGGTAGAACATGGTCTACTGGTGTGATTCTGATACAGTTGGTAGAACATGGTCTACTGGTATGATTCTGATACAGTTGGTAGAACATGGTCTACAGGTCTGGTATGATTCTGACACAGTTGGTAGAACATGGTCTACAGGTCTGGTATGATTCTGATACAGTTGGTAGAACATGGTCTACTGGTCTGGTATGATTCTGATACAGTTGGTAGAACATGGTCTACAGGTCTGGTATGATTCTGATACAGTTGGTAGAACATGGTCTACAGGTCTGGTATGATTCTGATACAGTTGGTAGAACATGGTCTACTGGTATGATTCTGATACAGTTGGTAGAACACGGTCTACTGGTATGATTCTGATACAGTTGGTAGAACATGGTCTACAGGTCTGGTATGATTCTGATACAGTTGGTAGAACATGGTCTACTGGTATGATTCTGATACAGTTGGTAGAACATGGTCTACAGGTCTGGTATGATTCTGATACAGTTGCCTAGGTGGCTATGGGGTTCATCCATGGGGTTCAAAGCCAGAATATAGCAGCATTGTAATGAATGGTTGATGAAGAAGAACACACAGCTTCTGTCTAACACCTCCTTTGTCAGAAACAATTTGGTGCTTTGCTTAACAGGAAGTGGTGTAATCTAATTGATTGTCACCATTTAAGAGGGCTGTTCCTCACTCGTGTGTGTGTGTGTGTGTGTGTGTGTGTGTGTGTGTGTGTGTGTGTGTGTGTGTGTGTGTGTGTGTGTGTGTGTGTGTGTGTGTGTGTGTGTGTGTGTGTGTGCGTGTGTGTGTGTGTGTGAACACCACAATTAATTGGATTAGAGGCTGTAAGAGAGATGTTTAAGAACTGGCACCGGGGAATATTGATTCAGAGAGACAGAGAGAGAGAGAGAGATGGAGAGAGGGGAGGGGGGGGGGGTCAATAATTTCCAAACCGAGGGGCATGTACAAGTCTGTGGCGACCTAAATGCCAGAACCGGACAAGAACGTGACACCCTCAACACACGGGGACAAACTCCTGCCTTGAGGTGTAAGCAATTCCACCCCAATGCCCCCTTGGGCACAATTACGACAACATAACCAACAAAAACAGGTCACAACTCCTGCAGCTCTGTCGCACGCTGGGTATGTACATAGTCAATGTTAGGCTTCGAGGGGACTCCTATGGTAGGTTCACCTATAGCTCATCTCTTGGCAGTTGCACTGTAGACTACTTTATCACTGACCTCAACCCAGAGTCTCTCTGAGCGTTCACAGTCAGCCCACTGACACCCCTATCAGACCACAGCAAAATCACAGTCTACTTGAACAGAGCAATACTCAATCATGAGGCATCAAAGCCAAAGTAACTGAGTAATATTAAGAAATGCTATAGATAAGAACTAAGGAATGCAGTGTGGAAACCAAAAAGCAATTAGACAACAACAAATCCAATCTCTTTTAGACGACTTCATTTGTTGATGATCTGGTGCTTCTGTCCCCAAATGAGGAGGACCTACAACAGCACCTAGATCTTCTGCACAGATTCTGCCAGATCTGGGCCCTGACAGACCTGGGCCCTGACAGACCTGGGGCCCTGACAGACCTGGGGCCCTGACAGACCTGGGCCCTGACAGACCTGGGGCCCTGACAGACCTGGGCCCTGACAGACCTGGGCCCTGACAGACCTGGGCCCTGACAGACCTGGACCCTGACAGACCTGGGCCCTGACAGACCTGGACCCTGACAGACCTGGACCCTGACAGACCTGGGCCCTGACAGACCTGGACCCTGACAGACCTGGACCCTGACAGACCTGGACCCTGACAGACCTGGGCCATGACAGACCTGGGCCCGGACAGACCTGGGCCCTGACAGACCTGGGCCATGACAGACCTGGGCCCAGACAGAAAATCTCAGTAAGACCAAAATAATGGTGTTCCAAAAAAGGTCCAGTCACCAGGACCACAAATTCCATCTAGACACCGTTGCCCTAGAGCACACAAAGAACTATACCTACCTTGGTCTAGGCATCAGCCCCACAGTAACTTCCACAAAGCTGTGAACGATCTGAGAGACAAGGAAAGAAGGGCATTCTATGTCACCAAGAGGAACATAAAATCGACCAATTAGGATCTGGCAAAAAATACTTGAATCAGTTATAGAACCCATTGCCCTTTATGGTTGTGAGGTCTGGGGTCCGCTCACCAACCAAGAATTCGCAAAATGGGACAAACACCAAATTTTTTTTTTATTTTTTTATTTCACCTTTATTTAACCAGGTAGGCAAATTGAGAACACGTTCTCATTTACAATTGCGACCTGGCCAAGATAAAGCAAAGCAGTTCGACACATACAACAACACATAGTTACACATGGAGTAAAAACAAACATATAGTCAATAATACAGTGAAAAAAATAAGTCTACAGTATATACAATGTGAGCAAGTGAGGTGAGATAAGGGGGGTGAAGGCAAACAGATATATGTATAAATAAATAAAAATATAAAAAGGCCATGGAGGCGAAGTGAGTACAACACAGCAAGTAAAATAAAAACTAAAAAAAACACTGGAATGGTTGGTTTGCATTGGAAGAAAGTGCAAAGTAGAGACAGAAATAATGGGGTGCAAAGGAGCAAAATAAATTAATAAATAAATACAGTAGGTAAAGAGGTAGTTGTTTGGGCTAAATTGTAGATGGGTTATGTACAGGTGCAGTAATCTATGAGCTGCTCTGACAGCTGGTGCTTAAAGCTAGTGAGGGAGATAGGTGTTTCCAGTTTCAGAGATTTTTGTAGTTCGTTCCAGTCATTGGCAGCAGAGAACTGGAAGGAGAGGCGTCCAAAGGAAGAATTGGTTTTGGGGGTGACTAGAGAGATATACCTGCTGGAGCGCGTGCTACGGGTAGGTGCTGCTATGGTGACCAGCGAGCTGAGATAAGGGGGGACTTTACCTAGCAGGGTCTTGTAGATGACCTGGAACCAATGGGTTTGGCGACGAGTATGAAGCGAGGGCCAGCCAACGAGAGTGTACAGGTCGCAGTGGTGGGTAGTATATGGGGCTTTGGTGACAAAACGGATGGCACTGTGATAGACTGCATCCAATTTATTGAGTAGGGTTTTGGAGGCTATTTTGTAAATGACATCACCGAAGTCGAGGATTGGTAGGATGGTCAGTTTTACAAGGGTATGTTTGGCAGCATGAGTAAAGGATGCTTTGTTGCGGAATAGGAAGCCAATTCTAGATTTGACTTTGGATTGGAGATGTTTGATGTGGGTCTGGAAGGAGAGTTTACAGTCTAACCAGACACCTAGGTATTTGTAGTTGTCCACATATTCTAAGTCAGAGCCGTCCAAAGTAGTGATGTTGGACAGGCGGGCCGGAGCAGGCAGCGATCGGTTGAAGAGCATGCATTTGGTTTTACTTGTATTTAAGAGCAGTTGGAGGCCACGGAAGGAGAGTTGTATGGCATTGAAGCTCGCCTGGAGGGTTGTTAACACAGTGTCAAAAGAAGGGCCAGAAGTATACTGAATAGTGTCGTCTGCGTAGAGGTGGATCAGAGAATCACCAGCAGCAAGAGCGACATCATTGATGTAAACAGAGAAGAGAGTCGGTCCAAGAATTGAAATTGAGACTCTGCATGCAGAATTCTGCAAAAATATCCTCTGTGTAAAACGTAAAACACCAAATAATGCATGCAGAGCAGAATTAGGCCGAAACCCACTATGTCACGAATCCCGCTTCCTGAGTCTGGGTTTGCCTGTGTGTCTGTCCTGGAGTGTGTTTCAGGTGTTCTGGAACGCACCCTGTCTGGTTGATGGGCGAATTAGCAGATTGGGAGATTGATTTCACCCGCACCTGTTTCCCGTCAGTAATCTGCACACCTGTCCTGATCATCATCTCTACCCTTCAAAAACTCTGACCTGACTTCCATTCCCTGCCGGATCGTTAGCCATGAACAGTATGTTGTGCCTGAGTACCAAACTCCAGTTGGATAGTAATTGTTTTGTTGTTTTCATTTACGTATTGCTTGCCTTGAACTTACATCCGTTTGTTTTGCC
>NW_026601495.1:40000-48195 GCF_029448725.1 Salvelinus fontinalis
GTGTTGTTCCCACTGTATCCCCACCCAGTGTTGTCCCCACTGTATCTCCACCCAGTGTTGTTCCCACTGTATCCACACCCAGTGTTGTTCCCACTGTATCTCCACCCAGTGTTGTTCCCACTGTATCCACACCCAGTGTTGTTCCCACTGTATCTCCACCCAGTGTTGTTCCCACTGTATCCACACCCAGTGTTGTTCCCACTGTATCCCCACCCAGTGTTGTTCCCACTGTATCCACACCCAGTGTTGTTCCCACTGTATCCCCACCCAATGTTGTTCCCACTGTATCCCCACCCAGTGTTGTTCCCACTGTATCCTCACCCAGTGTTGTCCCCACTGTATCCACACCCAGTGTTGTTTCCACTGTATCCCCACCCAATGTTGTTCCCACTGTATCCCCACCCAGTGTTGTTCCCACTGTATCCTCACCCAGTGTTGTCCCCACTGTATCCACACCCAGTGTTGTTCCCACTGTATCCCCACCCAATGTTGTTCCCACTGTATCCCCACCCAGTGTTGTCCCCACTGTATCCTCACCCAGTGTTGTCCCCACTGTATCCACACCCAGTGTTGTTCCCACTGTATCCACACCCAGTGTTGTTCCCACTGTATCTCCACCCAGTGTTGTTCCCACTGTATCCCCACCCAGTGTTGTTCCCACTGTATCAACACCCAGTGTTGTTCCCACTGTATCCACACCCAGTGTTGTTCCCACTGTATCCCCACCCAGTGTTGTTCCCACTGTATCCACACCCAGTGTTGTTCCCACTGTATCCCCACCCAGTGTTGTTCCCACTGTATCCACACCCAGTGTTGTTCCCACTGTATCCCCACCCAGTGTTGTTCCCACTGCGTCTCCACCCAGTGTTGTTCCCACTGTATCAACACCCAGTGTTGTTCCCACTGTATCCACACCCAGTGTTGTTCCCACTGTATCTCCACCCAGTGTTGTTCCCACTGTATACTCACCCAGTGTTGTTCCCACTGTATCCACACCCAGTGTTGTTCCCACTGTATCCATACCCAGTGTTGTTCCCACTGTATCTCCACCCAGTGTTGTTCCCACTGTATCCACACCCAGTGTTGTTCCCACTGTATTAACACCCAGTGTTGTTCCCACTGTATCCACACCCAGTGTTGTTCCCACTGTATTAACACCCAGTGTTGTTCCCACTGTATCAACATCCAGTGTTGTTCCCACTGTATCAACATCCAGTGTTGTTCCCACTGTATCCACACCCAGTGTTGTTCCCACTGTATCCCCACCCAGTGTTGTTCCCACTGTGTCTCCACCCAGTGTTGTTCCCACTGTATCCACACCCAGTGTTGTTCCCACTGTATTCACACCCAGTGTTGCCTTTGTGCTGTAGAATATGTGAAATCTGTCTCTTGTATAATACATTCTAAATATTAGTTTGAACTCCATTAAGTGTACATCTTTGTTAACTGTAATTTAGTTTGTTACGTTCCAACACTTCTTCCATCTTGTGCCAATATGAGAGATTGGCAGTTGGAAAGGATTTCTTCAAATCTTCTCCTCCTCTCCTCTTCTCCCTCCATCCTCTCCTCCTCTCCTCTTCTCCCTCCATCCTCTCCTCCTCTCCTCTTCTCCCTGCATCCTCTCCTCCTCTCCTCTTCTCCCTCCATCCTCTCCTCCTCTCCTCTTCTCCCTCCATCCTCTCATCCTCTCCTCCTCTTCTCCTCCATCCTCTCACCCTCTCATCTTCTCCCTCCATCCTCTCATCCTCTCCTCTTCTCCCTCCATCCTCTCCTCCTCTCCTCTTCTCCCTCCATCCTCTCCTCTTCTCCCTTCATCCTCTCACCCTCTCCTCTTCTCCCTCCATCCTCTCCTCCTCTCCTCTTCTCCCTCCATCCTCTCCGCCTCCCCTCTTCTCTCTCCATCCTCTCCTCCTCTCCTCTTCTCCTCCATCCTCTCATCCTCTCCTCTTCTCCCTCCATCCTCTCCTCCTCCCCTCTTCTCCCTCCATCCTCTCCTCCTCTCCTCTTCTCCCTCCATCCTCTCCTCCTCTCCTCTTCTCCCTTCATCCTCTCACCCTCTCCTCTTCTCCCTCCATCCTCTCCTCCTCTCCTCTTCTCCCTCCATCTTCTCCTCCTCTCCTCTTCTCCCTCCATCATCTCCTCCTCTCCTCTTCTCCCTCCATCCTCTCCTCCTCTCCTCTTCTCACTTCATCTTCCCTTCCCATCTCCTCTTCTTCCCTTCCTTCTCTCCTCTTCTCCTTTCATTCTCTCCTCCTCTCCCCTTCTCCCTCCATCTTCTCCTCCTCTCCTCTTCTCCCTCCATCTTCTCCTCCTCTCCTCTTCTCCCTCCATCTTCTCATCCTCTCCTCTTCTCTCTACATCCTCTCCTCCTCTCCTCTTCTCCCTCCATCCTCTACCTCTCTCCTCTTCTCTTTTCCTCCTCTCCTCTTCTCTCTTCATCATCCTTTCCTCTCTCCTCTTCTCCCTTCTTCTCCCCTTCCCCTTCATCCTCTCCTCTTCTCTCTACATTCTCTCCTCCTCTCCTCTTCTCCCTCCATCCTCTACCTTACATTTACATTTAAGTCATTTAGCAGACGCTCTTATCCAGAGCGACTTACAAATTGGTGCATTCACCTAATGACATCCAGTGGAACAGCCACTTTACAATAGTGCATCTAGATCTTTTAAGGGGGGGGGGGGGGGGGCAGAAGGATTGCTTTATCCTATCCTAGGTATTCCTTGAAGAGGTGGGGTTTCAGGTGTCTCCGGAAGGTGGTGATTGACTCCGCTGTCCTGGCGTCGTGAGGGAGTTTGTTCCACCATTGGGGTGCCAGAGCAGCAAACAGTTTTGACTGGGCTGAGCGGGAACTGTACTTCCTCAGTGGTAGGGAGGCGAGCAGGCCAGAGGTGGATGAACGCAGTGCCCTTGTTTGGGTGTTGGGTCTCTGTCTCTACCTCTCTCCTTATCTCCCTTCATCTTCCTTCCCCTCTCTCCTCTTATCCCTTCTTCTCCCCTTCCCCTTCATCCTCTCCTCACAGTGATTCTATGTTGTTCATACATCAGAGGAAAAGGAGAGGAATATTTCATCCTCAGTTTCTCTCTGTCTCTGCTTCATCAATGGCTTCATCTCACCTGAGTACGAGACAGGAGAAACTGAATCTATCAGACTATGTCCTGTCCCTTTTAACCCAGCAGAGCATGTGATAGGCAAGAGAGAGAGAGAGAGAGAGAGAGAGAGAGAGAGAGAGAGAGATGAATTAGGACTTTATGTGTGTATGTGTCTGTCTGTCTGTCAGACCGTGTGTGTGTGTAAGGATGTATTTGTCCCTGTGGCCCAACAGGTGAGGACAGACCAGCGGAGCGAGGGATGAGGCTGGTAGACAGACAGAAGAGGAGGAGAGAAAGTTGGGGGGTGAGGAGAGTTGAAATATTAGTAAGCAAGTCCTCCTCCAGTTTTTTCTTCAGGATAATAATGTCTTGTTGTTCCTCAATAGAAATGTGATGTTAGGAAAGCTTTGAATGGAGATTTGACAAAGATTTCCAAAGCACCAAATGTACCGTGTTGTTAAAGTGTGTTCTATGATTAATGTACTCTATGATTACTAGCCTGCTCACTGACTCATAGAAAAACTAGTTTATCTGTTTCTATTTCTCGCTCTTGCTCTCTCTCTCTCTCTCTTGCTCTCTTTCTCTCTGTCCATCTCTCTCTCTCTGTTCTCTCTCTCTGTTCGCTCTCTCTCTTTCTCTCTGTCCATCTCTCTCTCTCTCTCTCTCTGTTCTCTCTCTCTGTTCGCTCTCTCTCTTTCTCTCTGTCCCTCTCTCTCTCTCTCTCTCTCTCTCTCTCTCTCTCTCTCTCTGTTCTCTCTCTCTCTGTTCCCTCTCTCTCTGTTCTCTCTCTGTTTTCTCTCTCTCTGTTCTCTTTCTCTCTCTCCATCTCTCTCTCTACAAGCACACAGACACATTAACACACAGACACATTAGCACACAGACACATTAACACACAGACACATTAGCAGACACACAATATTGTATTCACACACTTCATATCCTAATAGAGTAAATACTATATGAGTAGTGGATCAACATTTTCACCAGTAGATATAATATAACTATCAATCTAAATATTCACCAGGAGCTATATTCACTATCAATCTACATATTCACCAGGAGTTATATTATAACTATCAACCTAAATATTCACCAGGAGTTATATTATAACTATCAACCTAAATATTCACCAGGAGTTATATTCACTATCAACCTAAATATTGACCAGGAGTTATATTCACTATCAACCTAAATATTCACCAGGAGTTATATTCACTATCAACCTAAATATTCACCAGGAGTTATATTCACTATCAACCTAAATATTCACCAGGAGTTATATTAAAACTATCAATCTAAATATTCACCAGGAGTTATATTCACTATCAACCTAAATATTCACCAGGAGTTATATTCACTATCTAGCTCAATGTGTGTGTGTATTTTTTCATTTATTTTATTGTTATTTTCCCAGCTAAGTTGACTGAGAACACGTTCTCATTTGCAGCAACGACCTGGGTAATAGTTACAGGGGAGAGGAGGGGGTTGAATGAGCCAATTGTAAACTGGGGATTATTAGGTGACCATGATGGTTTGAGGGCCAGATTGGGAATTTAGCCAGGACACCGGGGTTAACACCCCTACTCTTACGATAAGTGCCATGGGATCTTTAATGACCTCAGAGAGTCAGGACACCCGTTTAACATCCCATCCGAAAGACGGCACCCTACACAGGGCAGTGTCCCCAATCACTGCCCTGGGGCATTGGGGTATTTTTTAGACCAGAGGAAAGAGTGCCTCCTACTGGCCCTCCAACACCACTTCCAGCAGCATCTGGTCTCCCATCCAGGGACTGACCAGGACCAACCCTGCTTAGCTTCAGAAGCAAGCCTGCAGTGGTATGCAGGGTGGTATGCTGCTGGCTGTGTATTTGGGTGGTATGTCTATGTGTTAGTGTGTTTGTGTGTAATAAAAAGAGAGAGAGAGAGAGAGAGAGAGAGAGACAGAGAGAGAGAGAGAGACAGAGAGAGAGAGAGACAGAGAGAGAGAGAGAGAGAGAGAGAGAGAGAGAGAGAGAGAGAGAGAGAGAGAGAGAGAGAGAGAGAGAGAGAGAGAGAGAGAGAGAGAGAGAGAGACAGAGAGAGAGAGAGAGAGACAGGCAGAAAGAGAGACAGAGAGATGATTTAGGACTTTATGTGTGTGTGTCTGTCTGTCAGACTGTTTGTGTGTGTATACGTGTGTGTGTGTGTGTGTGTGTGTGTGTGTGTGTGTGTGTGTGTGTGTGTGTGTGTGTGTGTGTGTGTGTGTGTGTGTGTGTGTGTGTGTATTCGTATGTTTGTGTCTAAGCGTGTGTCTATGTGTGTCCTTCCTAAAAGTGTGCTCCAGTGTCTACAGCTCATTAATAGTCTCTGAGAGCTCTAACCCAATCACAGGAGAGGGATGGCCCTCTCTAAATGTTTATTATTTTACGCTGCTGCTCCTCTCTGTTTATCCACGTCCACTTCAACTGTACATTCATGTACATACTACCTCAATTAGCCCGACGAACAGGTGCCTCATTGTCTACCCGGACAATCTGCATTGTGTCCTGCCACCCACCACCCGCCAACCCCTCTTTTACGCTGCTGCTACTCTCTGTTTATCATCTACGCATCGCCACTTTAACCACATCTACATGTACATATTACCTCAATTAGCCGACTAACCGGTGTCTACGAACATTGACTCGGTACCCCCTGTATATAGCCTCCACATTGACTCTGTACCCCCTCTATATAGCCTCCACATTGACTCTGTACCCCCTGTATATAGCCTCCACATTGACTCTGTACCCCCTGTATATAGCCTCCACATTGACTCTGTACCCCCTGTATATAGTCTCCACATTCACTCTATACCCCCTGTATATAGCCTCCACATTGACTCTGTACCGGTACCCCCTGTATATAGCCTCCCCATTGACTCTGTACCCCCTGTATATAGCCTCCACATTAACTCTGTACCCCCTGTATAGAGGCTCCACATTAACTCTGTACCCCCTGTATAGAGCCTCCACATTAACTCTGTACCCCCTGTATAGAGCCTCCACATTAACTCTGTACCCCCTGTATAGAGCCTCCACATTAACTCTGTAACCCCTGTATAGAGCATCCACATTGATTCTGTACCCCCTGTATATAGCCTCCACATTAACTCTGTACCCCCTGTATAGAGCCTCCACATTAACTCTGTACCCCCTGTATAGAGCCTCCACATTAACTCTGTACCCCCTGTATAGAGCCTCCACATTAACTCTGTACCCCCTGTATAGAGCATCCACATTGACTCTGTACCCCCTGTATATAGCCTCCACATTGACTCTGTACCCCCTGTATAGAGCCTCCACATTGACTCTGTACCCCCTGTATAGAGCCTCCACAATGACTCTGTACCCCCTGTATAGAGCCTCCACATTAACTCTGTACCCCCTGTATAGAGCCTCCACATTAACTCTGTACCCCCTGTATAGAGCATCCACATTAACTCTGTACCCCCTGTATATAGCCTCCACATTGACTCTGTACCCCCTGTATAGAGCCTCCACATTGACTCTGTACCCCCTGTATAGAGCCTCCACAATGACTCTGTACCCCCTGTATAGAGCCTCCACATTAACTCTGTACCCCCTGTATAGAGCCTCCACATTAACTCTGTACCCCCTGTATAGAGCATCCACATTGACTCTGTACCCCCTGTATATAGCCTCCACATTGACTCTGTACCCCCTGTATAGAGCCTCCACATTGACTCTGTACCCCCTGTATAGAGCCTCCACATTGACTCTGTACCGGTACCTCCTGTAAATAGCCTCCACACTGACTCTGTACTGGTACCCCCTGTATATAGCCTCCACATTGACTCTGTACCCCCTGTATATAGCATCCACATTGACTCTGTACCCCCTGTATATAGCCTCCACATTGACTCTGTACCCCCTGTATATAGCCTCCACATTGACTCCTGTATATAGTCTCACTACTGTTATTTTCACTGTCATTTTACTGTTTATTATTGTTATTTATTTTCTCATCTATTGTTTCTACACCTGTTGTATTCAGCTTTTCACTGTAAGGTTCTACACCTGTTGTATTTGGAGCACGTGACAAATAAACTTTGATTTGATTTGATAATATGTGACCTGCCGTGCGTGTCCGTGCGTGTGTTCGTGCGTGTGTCCGTGCGTGTGTCCGTGCGTGTGTCCGTGTGTGTGTTCGTGCGTGTGTCCGTGTGTGTGTTCGTGCGTGTGTTCGTGCGTGTGTTCGTGCGTGTGTTCGTGCGTGTGTTCGTGCGTGTATCCGTGCGTGTGTCCGTGCGTGTGTCCGTGCGTGTGTCCGTGCGTGTGTCCGTGCGTGTGTCCGTGCGTGTGTCCGTGCGTGTGTCCGTGCGTGTGTCCGTGCGTGTGTTCGTGCGTGTGTTCGTGCGTGTGTCCGTGCGTGTGTCCGTGCGTGTGTCCGTGCGTGTGTCCGTGCGTGTGTCCGTGCGTGTGTCCGTGCGTGTGTTCGTGCGTGTGTTCGTGCGTGTGTTCGTGCGTGTGTCCGTGCGTGTGTCCGTGCGTGTGTCCGTGCGTGTGTCCGTGCGTGTGTCCGTGCGTGTGTCCGTGCGTGTGTCCGTGCGTGTGTCCGTGCGTGTGTCCGTGCGTGTGTCCGTGCGTGTGTCCGTGCGTGTGTCCGTGCGTGTGTTCGTGCGTGTGTTCGTGCGTGTGTCCGTGCGTGTGTCCGTGCGTGTGTCCGTGCGTGTGTCCGTGCGTGTGTCCGTGCGTGTGTCCGTGCGTGTGTTCGTGCGTGTGTTCGTGCGTGTGTCCGTGCGTGTGTCCGTGCGTGTGTCCGTGCGTGTGTCCGTGCGTGTGTCCGTGCGTGTGTCCGTGCGTGTGTCCGTGCGTGTGTCCGTGCGTGTGTCCGTGCGTGTGTCCGTGCGTGTGTCCGTGCGTGTGTCCGTGCGTGTGTCCGTGCGTGTGTCCGTGCGTGTGTCCGTGCGTGTGTCCGTGCGTGTGTCCGTGCGTGTGTCCGTGCGTGTGTCCGTGCGTGTGTCCGTGCGTGTGTCCGTGCGTGTGTCCGTGCGTGTGTTCGTGCGTGTGTCCGTGCGTGTGTCCGTGCGTGTGTCCGTGCGTGTGTCCGTGCGTGTGTCCGTC
>NW_026601496.1:5000-48175 GCF_029448725.1 Salvelinus fontinalis
GAACGTGGTACCTTCAGCCGTTTGGAAATTGCTCCCAAGGATGAACCAGACTCGTGGAGGTCTTGGCTGATTTCTTTATATTTTCCCATGATGTCAAGCAAAGAAGCACTGAGTTTGAAGGAAGGCCTTGAAATACATCCACAGGTACACCTCCAATTGACTCAAATTATGTCAATTTGCCAATCAGAAGCTTCTAAAGCTATGACATAATTTTCTGGAATTTTCCAAGCTGTTTAAAGGCACAGTCAACTTAGTGGATGTAAACTTCTGACCCACTGGAATTGTGATACAGTGAATTATAAGTGTAATAATCTGTCTGTAAACAATTGTTGGAAATATTACTTGTGTCATGCACAAAGTAGATGTCCTAACAGACTTGCCAAAACTATAGTTTGTTAAACAAGAAATTTGTGGAGTGGTTGAAAAACAGGTTTAATGACTCCAACCTCCGTGTATGTAAACTTCTGACTTCAGCTGTATATAGGGAATAGTGTTCCAGTAGTACACTAACTATATAGTGTTCCAGTAGTACACTAGCTATATAGTGTTCCAGTAGAACACTAGCTATATAGTGTTCCAGTAGTGTACTAGCTATATAGTGTTCCAGTAGTGCACTAGCTATATAGTGTTCCAGTAGTACACTAGCTATACAGTGTTCCAGTAGAACACTAACTATATAGTGTTCCAGTAGTACACTAGCTATATAGTGTTCCAGTAGTACACTGGCTATATAGTGTTCCAGTAGAACACTATCTATATAGTGTTCCAATAGTACACTAGCTATATAGTGTTCCAGTAGTACACTAGCTATATAGTGTTCCAGTAGAACACTAGCTATATAGTGTTCCAGTAGTACACTAGCTATATAGTGTTCCAGTAGTACATTAGCTATATAGTGTTCCAGTAGTACACTAGCTATATAGTATTCCAGTAGTACACTAGATATATAGTGTTCCAGTAGTACACTAGCTATCTAGTGTTCCAGTAGTACACTAGCTATATATTGTTCCAGTAGTACACTAGCTATATATTGTTCCAGTAGTACACTAGCTATCTAGTGTTCCAGTAGTACACTAGCTATATAGTGTTCCAGTAGTGCACTAGCTATATAGTGTTCCAGTAGTACACTAGCTATATAGTGTTCCAGTAGTACACTAGCTATATAGTGTTCCAGTAGTACACTAGCTATATAAGGAATAGTGTTCCAGTAGTACACTAGCTATATAGTGTTCCAGTAGTACACTAGCTATATAGTGTTCCAGTAGAACACTAGCTATATAGTGTTCCAGTAGTACACTAGCTATATAGTGTTCCAGTAGTACACTAGCTATATAAGGAATAGTGTTCCAGTAGTACACTAGCTATATAGTGTTCCAGTAGTACACTAGCTATATAGTGTTCCAGTAGAACACTAGCTATATAGTGTTCCAGTAGTGCACTAGCTATATAGTGTTCCAGTAGTACACTAGCTATATAGTGTTCCAGTAGAACACTAGCTATATAGTGTTCCAGTAGTGCACTAGCTATATATTGTTCCAGTAGTACACTAGCTATCTAGTGTTCCAGTAGTACACTAGCTATATAGTGTTCCAGTAGTGCACTAGCTATATAGTGTTCCAGTAGTACACTAGCTATATAGTGTTCCAGTAGTACACTAGCTATATAGTGTTCCAGTAGTACACTAGCTATATAAGGAATAGTGTTCCAGTAGTACACTAGCTATATAGGGAATAGTGTTCCAGTAGTACACTAGCTATATAGTGTTCCAGTAGTACACTAGCTATATAAGGAATAGTGTTCCAGTAGTACACTAGCTATATAGTGTTCCAGTAGTACACTAACTATATAGTGTTCCAGTAGAACACTAGCTATATAAGGAATAGTGTTCCAGTAGTAAACTAGCTATATAGTGTTCCAGTAGTACACTAACTATATAGTGTTCCAGTAGAACACTAGCTATACAGTGGTCCAGTAGTACACTAGCTATATAAGGAATAGTGTTCCAGTAGTACACTAGCTATATAGTGTTCCAGTAGAACACTAGCTATACAGTGTTCCAGTAGAACACTAGCTATATAAGGAATAGTGTTCCAGTAGTACACTAGCTATATAGTGTTCCAGTAGTACACTAGCTATATAAGGAATAGTGTTCCAGTAGTACACTAGCTATATAGTGTTCCAGTAGTACACTAGCTATATAGTGGTCCAGTAGTACACTAGCTATATAGTGTTCCAGTAGTACACTAGCTATATAGGGAATAGTGTTCCAGTAGTACACTAGCTATATAAGGAATAGTGTTCCAGTAGTACACTAACTATATAGTGTTCCAGTAGTACACTAACTATATAAGGAATTGTGTTACAGTAGTACACTAACTATATAGTGTTCCAGTAGTACACTAACTATATAGTGTTCCAGTAGTACACTAACAATATAGTGTTCCAGTAGTTCACTAGCTATATAGTGTTCCAGTAGTTCACTAGCTATATAAGGAATAGTGTTCCAGTAGTGCACTAGCTATATAGTGTTCCAGTAGTACACTAACTATATAGTGTTCCAGTAGTACACTAACTATATAGTGTTCCAGTAGTTCACTAGCTATATAAGGAATAGTGTTCCAGTAGTACACTAACTATATAGTGTTCCAGTAGTTCACTAGCTATATAAGGAATAGTGTTCCAGTAGTGCACTAACTATATAGTGTTCCAGTAGTACACTAGCTATATAAGGAATAGTGTTCCAGTAGTACACTAGCTATATAGTGTTCCAGTAGTACACTAGCTATATAGTGTTCCAGTAGGTCACTAGCTATATAGTGTTCCAGTAGTACACTAGCTATACAGTGTTCCAGTAGTACACTAGCTATACAGTGTTCCAGTAGTACACTAGCTATATAGTGTTCCAGTAGTACACTAGCTATATAGTGTTCCAGTAGTACACTTGCTATATAGTGTTCCAGTAGTACACTAGCTATATAGTGTTCCAGTAGTACACTAACTATATAGTGTTCCAGTAGTACACTAGCTATATAGTGTTCCAGTAGTACACTAACTATATAGTGTTCCAGTAGTACAATAGCTATATAAGGAATAGTGTTCCAGTAGTACACTAGCTATATAGTGTTCCAGTAGCACATTAGCTATATAGTGTTCCAGTAGTACACTAGCTATCTAGTGTTCCAGTAGTACACTAGCTATCTAGTGTTCCAGTAGTACACTAGCTATTTAGTGTTCCAGTACTACACTAGCTATATAGTGTTCCAGTAGTACACTAGCTATATAAGGAATAGTGTTCCAGTAGTACACTAGCTATAGAGTGTTCCAGTAGTACACTAGCTATATAGTGTTCCAGTAGTAAACTAGCTATATAGGGAAAAGTGTTCCAGTAGTACACTAGCTATATAGGGAATAGTGTTCCAGTAGTACACTAGCTATAGAGTGTTCCAGTAGTACACTAGCTATATAGTGTTCCAGTAGTACACTAGCTATATAGGGAAAAGTGTTCCAGTAGAACACTAGCTATATAGTGTTCCAGTAGAACACTAGATATATAGTGTTCCAGTAGAACACTAGCTATACAGTGTTCCAGTAGTACACTAGCTATATAAGGAATAGTGTTCCAGTAGTACACTAGCTATATAGTGTTCCAGTAGTACACTAGCTATATAGTGTTCCAGTAGTACACTAGCTATATAGTGTTCCAGTAGTACACTAGCTATATAGTGTTCCAGTAGAACCCTAGCTATATAGTGTTCCAGTAGTACACTAGCTATATAGGGAAAAGTGTTCCAGTAGAACACTAGCTATATAGTGTTCCAGTAGAACACAAGCTATATAGTGTTCCAGTAGTACACTAGCTATATAGTGTTCCAGTAGTACACTAGCTATATAGTGTTCCAGTAGTACACTAGCTATATAGTGTTCCAGTAGTACACTAGCTATATAGTGTTCCAGTAGTACACTAACTATATAGTGTTCCAGTAGTACACTAGCTATATAGTGTTCCAGTAGAACACTAGCTATATAGTGTTCCAGTAGTACACTAGCTATATAGTGTTCCAGTAGTACACTAGCTATATAGTGTTCCAGTAGTACACTAGCTATATAGTGTTCCAGTAGTACATTAGCTATATAGTGTTCCAGTAGTACACTAGCTATATAGTGTTCCAGTAGAACACTAGCTATATAGGGAAAAGTGTTCCAGTAGTGCACTAACTTAATAGTGTTCCAGTAGAACACTAGCTATATAGTGTTCCAGTAGAACACTAGCTATATAGTGTTCCAGTAGAACACTAGCTATATAGTGTTCCAGTAGAACACTAGCTATGTAGTGTTCCAGTAGTGCACTAGCTATACAGTGTTCCAGTAGTACACTAGCTATATAGTGTTCCAGTAGTGCACTAGCTATACAGTGTTCCAGTAGTACACTAGCTATATAGTGTTCCAGTAGTACACTAGCTATATAGTGTTCCAGTAGTACACTAGCTATATAGTGTTCCAGTAGTACACTAGCTATATAGTGTTCCAGTAGAACACTAGCTATACAGTGTTCCAGTAGAACACTAGCTATATAGTGTTCCAGTAGTACACTAGCTATATAGTGTTCCAGTAGTACACTAGGTATATAGTGTTCCAGTAGTACACTAGCTATATAGGGAATAGTGTTCCAGTAGTACACTAGCTATATAAGGAATAGTGTTCCAGTAGTACACTAGCTATATAGCGTTCCAGTAGTGCACTAGCTATATAGTGTTCCAGTAGTGCACTAGCTATATAGTGTTCCAGTAGTACAATAGCTATATAGTGTTCCAGTAGTACACTAACTATATAGTGTTCCAGTAGTACACTAGCTATATAAGGAATAGTGTTCCAGTAGTACACTAGCTATATAGTGTTCCAGTAGTGCACTAGCTATATAGTGTTCCAGTAGTACACTAGCTAAATAGTGTTCCAGTAGTACACTAGCTATATAGGGAATAGTGTTCCAGTAGTACACTAGCTATATAGCGTTCCAGTAGTGCACTAGCTATATAGATTTCCAGTAGTACACTAGCTATATAGTGTTCCAGTAGTACACTAGCTATATAGTGTTCCAGTAGAACACTAGCTATATAGTGTTCCAGTAGTACACTAGCTATATAGTGTTCCAGTAGAACACTAGCTATATAGCGTTCCAGTAGAACACTAGCTATATAGTGTTCCAGTAGTGCACTAGCTATATAGTGTTCCAGTAGTACACTAACTATATAGTGTTCCAGTAGTACACTAACTATATAGTGTTCCAGTAGTTCACTAGCTATATAAGGAATAGTGTTCCAGTAGTGCACTAACTATATAGTGTTCCAGTAGTACACTAGCTATATAAGGAATAGTGTTCCAGTAGTACACTAGCTATATAGTGTTCCAGTAGTACACTAGCTATATAGTGTTCCAGTAGGTCACTAGCTATATAGTGTTCCAGTAGTACACTAGCTATACAGTGTTCCAGTAGTACACTAGCTATATAGTGTTCCAGTAGAACACTTGCTATATAGTGTTCCAGTAGTACACTAGCTATATAGTGTTCCAGTAGTACACTAACTATATAGTGTTCCAGTAGTACACTAGCTATATAGTGTTCCAGTAGTACACTAACTATATAGTGTTCCAGTAGTACACTAGCTATATAGTGTTCCAGTAGTACACTAACTATATAGTGTTCCAGTAGTACACTAGCTATATAGTGTTCCAGTAGTACACTAACTATATAGTGTTCCAGTAGTACAATAGCTATATAAGGAATAGTGTTCCAGTAGTACACTAGCTATATAGTGTTCCAGTAGCACACTAGCTATATAGTGTTCCAGTAGTACACTAGCTATCTAGTGTTCCAGTAGTACACTAGCTATTTAGTGTTCCAGTACTACACTAGCTATATAGTGTTCCAGTAGTACACTAGCTATATAAGGAATAGTGTTCCAGTAGTACACTAGCTATAGAGTGTTCCAGTAGTTCACTAGCTATATAGTGTTCCAGTAGTAAACTAGCTATATAGGGAAAAGTGTTCCAGTAGTACACTAGCTATATAGGGAATAGTGTTCCAGTAGTACACTAGCTATAGCGTGTTCCAGTAGTACACTAGCTATATAGTGTTCCAGTAGTACACTAGCTATATAGGGAAAAGTGTTCTAGTAGAACACTAGCTATATAGTGTTCCAGTAGAACACTAGATATATAGTGTTCCAGTAGAACACTACCTATACAGTGTTCCAGTAGTACACTAGCTATATAAGGAATAGTGTTCCAGTAGTACACTAGCTATATAGTGTTCCAGTAGTACACTAGCTATATAGTGTTCCAGTAGTACACTAGCTATATAGTGTTCCAGTAGTACACTAGCTATATAGTGTTCCAGTAGAACCCTAGCTATATAGTGTTCCAGTAGTACACTAGCTATATAGGGAAAAGTGTTCCAGTAGAACACTAGCTATATAGTGTTCCAGTAGAACACAAGCTATATAGTGTTCCAGTAGTACACTAGCTATATAGTGTTCCAGTAGTTCACTAGCTATATAGTGTTCCAGTAGTACACTAGCTATATAGTGTTCCAGTAGTACACTAGCTATATAGTGTTCCAGTAGTACACTAACTATATAGTGTTCCAGTAGTACACTAGCTATATAGTGTTCCAGTAGTACACTAGCTATATAGTGTTCCAGTAGTACACTAGCTATATAGTGTTCCAGTAGTACATTAGCTATATAGTGTTCCAGTAGTACACTAGCTATATAGTGTTCCAGTAGAACACTAGCTATATAGGGAAAAGTGTTCCAGTTGTGCACTAACTTAATAGTGTTCCAGTAGAACACTAGCTATATAGTGTTCCAGTAGAACACTAGCTATATAGTGTTCCAGTAGAACACTAGCTATATAGTGTTCCAGTAGAACACTAGCTATGTAGTGTTCCAGTAGTACACTAGCTATATAGTGTTCCAGTAGTACACTAGCTATATAGTGTTCCAGTAGTACACTAGCTATACAGTGTTCCAGTAGTACACTAGCTATATAGTGTTCCAGTAGTACACTAGCTATATAGTGTTCCAGTAGAACACTAGCTATATAGTGTTCCAGTAGAACACTAGCTATATAGTGTTCCAGTAGAACACTAGCTATATAGTGTTCCAGTAGAACACTAGCTATATAGTGTTCCAGTAATTCACTAGCTATATAGTGTTCCAGTAGTACACTAGCTATATAGTGTTCCAGTAGTACACTAGCTATATAGTGTTCCAGTAGAACACTAGCTATACAGTGTTCCAGTAGAACACTAGCTATATAGTGTTCCAGTAGTACACTAGCTATATAGTGTTCCAGTAGTACACTAGGTATATAGTGTTCCAGTAGTACACTAGCTATATAGGGAATAGTGTTCCAGTAGTACACTAGCTATATAAGGAATAGTGTTCCAGTAGTACACTAGCTATATAGCGTTCCAGTAGTGCACTAGCTATATAGTGTTCCAGTAGTGCACTAGCTATATAGTGTTCCAGTAGTACACTAGCTATATAGTGTTCCAGTAGTACACTAACTATATAGTGTTCCAGTAGTACACTAGCTATATAAGGAATAGTGTTCCAGTAGTACACTAGCTATATAGTGTTCCAGTAGTGCACTAGCTATATAGTGTTCCAGTAGTACACTAGCTAAATAGTGTTCCAGTAGTACACTAGCTATATAGGGAATAGTGTTCCAGTAGTACACTAGCTATATAGCGTTCCAGTAGTGCACTAGCTATTTGGATTTCCAGTAGTACACTAGCTATATAGTGTTCCAGTAGTACACTAGCTATATAGTGTTCCAGTAGAACACTAGCTATATAGTGTTCCAGTAGTACACTAGCTATATAGTGTTCCAGTAGAACACTAGCTATATAGTGTTCCAGTAGAACACTAGCTATATAGTGTTCCAGTAGAATAGTAGCTATATAGTGTTCCAGTACTACACTAGCTATATAGTGTTCCAGTAGTACACTAGCTATATAGTGTTCCAGTAGTACACTAGCTATATGAGGAATAGTGTTCCAGTAGTGCACTAGCTATATAGTGTTCCAGTAGTACACTAGCTATATAAGGAATAGTGTTCCAGTAGTACACTAGCTATATAGTGTTCCAGTAGTACACTAGCTATATAGTGTTCCAGTAGTACACTAGCTATATAGTGTTCCAGTAGTACACTAGCTATATAAGGAATAGTGTTCCAGTAGTACACTTGCTATATAGTGTTCCAGTAGTACACTAGCTATATAGTGTTCCAGTAGTACACAAGCTATATAGTGTTCCGGTAGAACACTAGCTATACAGTGTTCCAGTAGTACACTAGCTATATAGTGTTCCAGTAGAACACTAGCTATATAGTGTTCCAGTAGAACACTAGCTATATAGTGTTCCAGTAGAATAGTAGCTATATAGTGTTCCAGTACTACACTAGCTATATAGTGTTCCAGTAGTACACTAGCTATATAGTGTTCCAGTAGTACACTAGCTATATGAGGAATAGTGTTCCAGTAGTGCACTAGCTATATAGTGTTCCAGTAGTACACTAGCTATATAAGGAATAGTGTTCCAGTAGTACACTAGCTATATAGTGTTCCAGTAGTACACTAGCTATATAGTGTTCCAGTAGTACACTAGCTATATAGTGTTCCAGTAGTACACTAGCTATATAAGGAATAGTGTTCCAGTAGTACACTTGCTATATAGTGTTCCAGTAGTACACTAGCTATATAGTGTTCCAGTAGTACACAAGCTATATAGTGTTCCGGTAGAACACTAGCTATACAGTGTTCCAGTAGTACACTAGCTATACAGTGTTCCAGTAGAGCACTAGCTATATAGTGTTCCAGTAGTACAATAGCTATATAGTGTTCCAGTAGTGCACTAACTATATAGTGTTCCAGTAGTACACTAGCTATATAATGTTCCAGTAGTACACTAGCTATATAGTGTTCCAGTAGTGCACTAGCTATATAGTGTTCCAGTAGTACACTAGCTATATAGTGTTCCAGTAGTACACTAGCTATATAGTGTTCCAGTAGTACACTAGCTATATAAGGAATAGTGTTCCAGTAGTGCACTAGCTATATAGTGTTCCAGTAGTACACTAGCTATATAGTGTTCCAGTAGTACACTAGCTATACAGTGTTCCAGTAGTACACTAGCTATACAGTGTTCCAGTAGTGCACTAGCTATATAGTGTTCCAGTAGTACACTAGCTATATAGTGTTCCAGTAGTGCACTAGCTATATAAGGAATAGTGTTCCAGTAGTGCACTAGCTATATAAGGAATAGTGTTCCAGTAGTACACTAGCTATATAGTGTTCCAGTAGTACACTAGCTATATAAGGAATAGTGTTCCAGTAGTACACTAGCTATATAGTGTTCCAGTAGTACACTAGCTATATAGTGTTCCAGTAGTGCACTAGCTATATAAGGAATAGTGTTCCAGTAGTGCACTAGCTATATAGTGTTCCAGTAGTACACTAGCTATATAGTGTTCCAGTAGTGCACTAGCTATACAGTGTTCCAGTAGTGCACTAGCTATATAGTGTTCCAGTAGTACACTAGCTATATAGTGTTCCAGTAGTACACTAGCTATATAGTGTTCCAGTAGTGCACTAGCTATACAGTGTTCCAGTAGTACACTAGCTATATAGTGTTCCAGTAGTGCACTAGCTATATAGTGTTCCAGTATTACACTAGCTATATAGTGTTGCAGTAGTACACTAGCTATATAGTGTTCCAGTAGTGCACTAGCTATATAGTGTTCCAGTAGTACACTAGCTATATAGTGTTCCAGTAGTACACTAGCTATCTAGTGTTCCAGTAGTACACTAGCTATATAGTGTTCCAGTAGTACACTAGCTATATAGTGTTCCAGTAGTACACTAGCTATCTAGTGTTCCAGTAGTACACTAGCTATATATTGTTCCAGTAGTACACTAGCTATTTAGTGTTCCAGTAGTACACTAGCTATATAGTGTTCCAGTAGTGCACTAGCTATATAGTGTTCCAGTAGTACACTAGCTATATATTGTTCCAGTAGTACACTAGCTATATAGTGTTCCAGTAGTACACTAGCTATATAGTGTTCCAGTAGTGCACTAGCTATATAGTGTTCCAGTAGTGCACTAGCTATATAGTGTTCCAGTAGTACACTAGCTATCTAGTGTTCCAGTAGTACACTAGCTATATAGTCTTCCAGTAGTACACTAGATATATAGTATTCCAGTAGTACACTAGCTATATAGGGAATAGTGTTCCAGTAGTGCACTAACTATATAGTTTTCCAGTAGTGCACTAGCTATATAGTGTTCCAGTAGTACACTAGCTATATAGGGAATAGTGTTCCAGTAGTGCACTAACTATATAGTGTTCCAGTAGTGCACTAGCTATATAGTGTTCCAGTAGTACACTAGCTATATAGTGTTCCAGTACTACACTAGCTATATAGTGTTCTAGTAGTACACTAGCTATATAGTGTTCCAGTAGTACACTAGCTATACAGGGAATAGTGTTCCAGTAGTGCACTAACTATATAGTGTTCCAGTAGTGCACTAACTATATAGTGTTCCAGTAGTACACTAGCTATATAGGAAATAGTGTTCCAGTAGTGCACTAACTATATAGTGTTCCAGTAGTGCACTAACTATATAGTGTTCCAGTAGTACATTAGCTATATAGTGTTCCAGTAGTACACTAGCTATATAGGGAATAGTGTTCCAGTAGAGCACTAGCTATATAGTGTTCCAGTAGAACACTAGCTATATAGTGTTCCAGTAGTACATTAGCTATATAGTGTTCCAGTAGTACACTAGCTATATAGTGTTCCAGTAGTACACTAGCTATATAAGGAATAGTGTTCCAGTAGTACACTAGCTATATAGTGTTCCAGTAGTACACTAGCTATATAGTATTCCAGTAGTGCACTAGCTATATAGTGTTCCAGTAGTGCACTAACTATATAGTGTTCCAGTAGTACACTAGCTATATAGTGTTCCAGTAGTGCACTAGCTATATAGTGTTCCAGTAGTGCACTAGCTATATAGTGTTCCAGTAGTACACTAGCTATCTAGTGTTCCAGTAGTACACTAGCTATATAGTCTTCCAGTAGTACACTAGATATATAGTATTCCAGTAGTACACTAGCTATATAGGGAATAGTGTTCCAGTAGTGCACTAACTATATAGTTTTCCAGTAGTGCACTAGCTATATAGTGTTCCAGTAGTACACTAGCTATATAGGGAATAGTGTTCCAGTAGTGCACTAACTATATAGTGTTCCAGTAGTGCACTAGCTATATAGTGTTCCAGTAGTACACTAGCTATATAGTGTTCCAGTACTACACTAGCTATATAGTGTTCTAGTAGTACACTAGCTATATAGTGTTCCAGTAGTACACTAGCTATACAGGGAATAGTGTTCCAGTAGTGCACTAACTATATAGTGTTCCAGTAGTGCACTAACTATATAGTGTTCCAGTAGTACACTAGCTATATAGGAAATAGTGTTCCAGTAGTGCACTAACTATATAGTGTTCCAGTAGTGCACTAACTATATAGTGTTCCAGTAGTACATTAGCTATATAGTGTTCCAGTAGTACACTAGCTATATAGGGAATAGTGTTCCAGTAGAGCACTAGCTATATAGTGTTCCAGTAGAACACTAGCTATATAGTGTTCCAGTAGTACATTAGCTATATAGTGTTCCAGTAGTACACTAGCTATATAGTGTTCCAGTAGTACACTAGCTATATAAGGAATAGTGTTCCAGTAGTACACTAGCTATATAGTGTTCCAGTAGTACACTAGCTATATAGTATTCCAGTAGTGCACTAGCTATATAGTGTTCCAGTAGTGCACTAACTATATAGTGTTCCAGTAGTGCACTAGCTATATAGGGAATAGTGTTCCAGTAGTACACTAGCTATATAGTGTTCCAGTAGTACACTAGCTATATAGTGTTCCAGTAGTGCACAAACTATATAGTGTTCCAGCAGTGCACTAGCTATATACGGAATAGTGTTCCAGTAGTGCACTAACTATATAGTGTTCCAGTAGTACACTAGCTATATAGTGTTCCAGTAGTACACTAACTATATAGTGTTCCAGTAGTACACTAGCTATATAGTGTTCCAGTAGTACACTAGCTATATAGTGTTCCAGTAGTACATTAGCTATATAAGGAATAGTGTTCCAGTAGTACACTAGCTATATAGTGTTCCAGTAGTACACTAGCTATATAGTGTTCCAGTAGTGCACTAGCTATATAGTGTTCCAGTAGTGCACTAACTATATAGTGTTCCAGTAGTGCACTAGCTATATAGGGAATAGTGTTCCAGTAGTACACTAGCTATATAGTGTTCCAGTAGTACACTAGCTATATATTGTTCCAGTAGTGCACAAACTATATAGTGTTCCAGTGGTGCACTAGCTATATAGGGAATAGTGTTCCAGTAGTACACTAGCTATATAGTGTTCCAGTAGAACACTAGCTATATAGTGTTCCAGTAGTACACTAGCTATATAGTGTTCCAGTAGTGCACTAGCTATATAGTGTTCCAGTAGTACATTAGCTATATAGTGTTCCAGTAGTGCACTAACTATATAGTGTTCCAGTAGTACACAAGCTATACAGTGTTCCAGTAGTACACTAGCTATATAGTGTTCCAGTAGTACATTAGCTATATAAGGAATAGTGTTCCAGTAGTGCACTAGCTATATAGTGTTCCAGTAGAACACTAGCTATATAGTGAATAGTGTTCCAGTAGTGCACTAGCTATATAGTGTTCCAGTAGTGCACTAGCTATATAGTGTTCCAGTAGTGCACTAGCTATATAGTGTTCCAGTAGTGCACTAGCTATATAGTGTTCCAGTAGTGCACTAGCTATATAGTGTTCCAGTAGTGCACTAGCTATATAGTGAATAGTGTTCCAGTAGTGCACTAGCTATATAGTGTTCCAGTAGTGCACTAGCTATATAGTGTTCCAGTAGTGCACTAGCTATACAGTGTTCCAGTAGTACACTAGCTATATAGTGAATAGTGTTCCAGTAGAACAATAGCTATATAGTGTTCCAGTAGTACACTAGCTATATAGTGTTCCAGCAGTAGACTAGCTATATAGTGTTCCAGTAGTGCACTAGCTATATAGTGTTCCAGTAGAACACTAGCTATATAGTGTTCCAGTAGTACACTAGCTATATAGTGTTCCAGTAGTACACTAGCTATACAGTGTTCCAGTAGTACACTAGCTATATAGTGTTCCAGTAGTACACTAGCTATATAGTGTTCCAGTAGTACACTAGCTATATAGTGTTCCAGTAGTACATTAGCTATATAGTGTTCCAGTAGTACACTAGCTATATAGTGTTCCAGTAGTACACTAGCTATATAGTGTTCCAGTAGTACACTAGCTATATAGTGTTCCAGTAGTACACTAGCTATATAGTGTTCCAGTAGTGCACTAGCTATATAAGGAATAGTGTTCCAGTAGTACACTAGCTATATAGTGTTCCAGTAGTACACTAGCTATATAGTGTTCCAGTAGTACACTAGCTATATAGTGTTCCAGTAGTACACTAGCTATATAGTGTTCCAGTAGTACACTAGCTATATAGTGTTCCAGTAGTACACTAACTATATAGTGTTCCAGTAGTACACTAGCTATATAGTGCTCCAGTAGTACACTAGCTATATAGTGTTCCAGTAGTACACTAGCTATAAAGTGTTCCAGTAGTGCACTAGCTATATAGTGTTCCAGTAGTACACTAGCTATATAGTGTTCCAGTAGTGCACTAGCTATACAGTGTTCCAGTAGTACACTGGCTATATAGTGTTCCAGTAGTACACTAGCTATACAGTGTTCCAGTAGTGCACTAGCTATATAGTGTTCCAGTAGTACACTAGCTATACAGTGTTCCTGTAGTACACTAGCTATATAGTGAATAGTGTTCCAGTACTACACTAGCTATATAGTGTTCCAGTAGTGCACTAGCTATATAGTGAATAGTGTTCCAGTAGTACACTAGCTATATAGTGTTCCAGTAGTACACTAGCTATATTGTGTTCCAGTAGTGCACTAGCTATGTAAGGAATAGTGTTCCAGTAGTACACTAGCTATATAGTGTTCCAGTAGTACACTAGCTATATAGTGTTCCAGTAGTACACTAACTATATAGTGTTCCAGTAGTGCACTAACTATATAGTGTTCCAGTAGTACACTAACTATATAGTGTTCCAGTAGGACACTAGCTATACAGTGTTCCAGTAGTACACTAGCTATATAGTGTTCCAGTAGTGCACTAGCTATATAGTGTTCCAGTAGTGCACTAGCTATATAGTGTTCCAGTAGTGCACTAGCTATATAGTGAATAGTGTTCCAGTAGTGCACTAGCTATATAGTGTTCCAGTAGTGCACTAGCTGTATAGTGTTCCAGTAGTGCACTAGCTATACAGTGTTCCAGTAGTACACTAGCTATATAGTGAATAGTGTTCCAGTAGAAGAATAGCTATATAGTGTTCCAGTAGTACACTAGCTATATAGTGTTCCAGCAGTAGACTAGCTATATAGTGTTCCAGTAGTGCACTAGCTATATAGTGTTCCAGTAGAACACTAGCTATATAGTGTTCCAGTAGTACACTAGCTATATAGTGTTCCAGTAGTACACTAGCTATACAGTGTTCCAGTAGTACACTAGCTATATAGTGTTCCAGTAGTACACTAGCGATATAGTGTTCCAGTAGTACACTAGCTATATAGTGTTCCAGTAGTACATTAGCTATATAGTGTTCCAGTAGTACACTAGCTATATAGTGTTCCAGTAGTACACTAGCTATATAGTGTTCCAGTAGTACACTAGCTATATAGTGTTCCAGTAGTACACTAGCTATATAGTGTTCCAGTAGTGCACTAGCTATATAAGGAATAGTGTTCCAGTAGTACACTAGCTATATAGTGTTCCAGTAGTACACTAGCTATATAGTGTTCCAGTAGTACACTAGCTATATAGTGTTCCAGTAGTACACTAGCTATATAGTGTTCCAGTAGTACACTAGCTATATAGTGTTCCAGTAGTACACTAACTATATAGTGTTCCAGTAGTACACTAGCTATATAGTGTTCCAGTAGTACACTTGCTATATAGTGTTCCAGTAGTACACTAGCTATATAGTGTTCCAGTAGTGCACTAGCTATATAGTGTTCCAGTAGTACACTAGCTATATAGTGTTCCAGTAGTGCACTAGCTATACAGTGTTCCAGTAGTGCACTAGCTATACAGTGTTCCAGTAGTACACTAGCTATATAGTGAATAGTGTTCCAGTACTACACTAGCTATATAGTGTTCCAGTAGTGCACTAGCTATATAGTGAATAGTGTTCCAGTAGTACACTAGCTATATAGTGTTCCAGTAGTACACTAGCTATATAGTGTTCCAGTAGTACACTAACCATATAGTGTTCCAGTAGTGCACTAACTATATAGTGTTCCAGTAGTACACTAACTATATAGTGTTCCAGTAGAACACTAGCTATACAGTGTTCCAGTAGTACACTAGCTATATAGGGAATAGTGTTCCAGTAGGGACACAGAGTCAAGTGGCCACTTCTTCTCAAGAACACTTATCTGTAGTACAAAAGTGTGTTTGAGTGTTGAGGTCTTTCTATCACATATAGTCCTCCTGAGTGGATTTCATCTGTGTAGCTCTCCTGTGGTCCTGAGTGGATGGAGAGAGGGAGAACGAGATGGAGAGAGGGAGAACGAGATGGAGAGAGGGAGAACGAGATGGAGAGAGGGAGAACGAGATGGAGAGAGGGAGAACGAGATGGAGAGAGGGAGAACGAGATGGAGAGAGGGAGAACGAGATGGAGAGAGGGAGAACGAGATGGAGAGAGAGAGAACGAGATGGAGAGAGGGAGAACGAGATGGAGAACGAGATGGAGAGAGAGAGAACGAGATGGAGAGAGAGAGAGAACGAGATGGAGAGAGAGAGAACGAGATGGAGAGAGAGAGAACGAGATGGAGAGAGAGAGAACGAGATGGAGAGAGGGAGAACGAGATGGAGAGAGAGAGAACGAGATGGAGAGAGAGAGAACGAGATGGAGAGAGAGAGAGAGAGATTAAAGGAAAACCTTGACACCTTTTCTTTGAGAAATAAGTAACGGCAGATCAAAAAGCATAATGATACACAGGGAGGGGACTGCACTTGAAATCCAACATCACTTACCATCTTAAAGGCCGACCTGGCAGTTGTTTTGGTAAACAGCCTGGCGACGGGGCTGGACAAATGAAATGCCTCTCAGAGCTATGGATACAAGGACTGACTATATTTCATTTATAGTCCAAAAATGGATGTAACAAACACCGGACTGCCCCTTTAGGTCCATTACCCAATATCCACTGCAGAACAAACAAGCAGTTTCATTTTGTTCTGAAATCTAAAACTACATCTCTCATTAATAAAATAACTGCTACAAGTTCAGAGCAAAACAATTATAAATAATTCTAAAAAATATATAATGTACATTTTGAATAATTCTAAAAAATATATAATGTACATTTTGAATAATTATTAAAAACGTAATGTAATTTGTAAATAATTATAAACAATTATGTCAATTTTGAATAATTATAAAAAAATATATAATGTAAATTGTACATATTTATAAAAAATTATTATGTAAATTGTAAATAACTATAAAAAAATTATAATGTAAATTGTAAATAATTATTTTTAAGAATTCTCCATGAGCTGTTTGTTATTTAAGATAAAGGATTTATAAACAAGTCCCCTTACTCTCTGGGCTCCACACATACATCTTCCAACGCGACCTCTAACCTCTAACCTCTGTTTAACCCTGTCGATAATGTGTTATTTGACACTTAAAAGCTACGACCCTGAAGATCAAAGATGAGTCCTAAAAGGCCCCGTTTCCCTAGACACTGTATAGTGCTCTACTTTCAGAGCCCTATGGGCCTTGGTCAAAAGTAGTGCACTATATAGGGAATAGGCTGCGATTTGGAGTGTAGAACAGATCTATAGCCACAATAGTATTAAATGAATGAGTTTCATTCGTCAAGGCAAGGACTGGTAGTTTATAACGCTATCACTCTTTTAGCAGAAGAAGAAAATACACAAATACTACGAGCAGTTATTGGTCAAATCAATACTAGCATTTAGTCAGGAGAATTACTGTTAATGGAACTAATCTCTCTCATCTATCATGTTGGTTATTCCCAGCTAGTTGTGAATAGACACAGACAGAGATAGACAGACAGAGACAGAGACAGACAGACAGAGAGAGACAGACAGACAGAGATAGAGACAGACAGACAGAGATAGAGACAGACAGACAGAGAGAGACAGACAGAGATAGAGACAGACAGACAGAGAGAGAAAGACAGAGAGAGAGAAAGACAGAGATAGAGACAGACAGAGATACAGACAGACAGACAGACAGACAGACAGACAGACAGACAGACAGACAGACAGACAGAGATAGAGACAGACAGAGATAGAGACAGACAGACAGACAGACAGACAGAGATAGATAGAGACAGACAGAGATAGAGACAGACAGAGATAGAGACAGACAGAGATAGTCAGACAGACAGAGATAGAGACAGACAGACAGAGATAGAGACAGACAGACAGAGATAGAGACAGACAGAGATAGAGACAAACAGACAGAGATAGAGACAGACAGAGATAGAGACAGACAGACAGAGATAGAGACAGACAGAGATAGAGATAGAGACAGACAGAGATAGAGACAGACAGAGACAGAGACAGACAGAGATAGAGACAGACAGAGAGAGACAGAGACAGAGACAGAGACAGAGACAGACACATAGATATGTAGTGAATAGAGAGAGAGATACAGACAGTGATATGTAGTGAATAGAGAGATACAGACAGAGACCGAGACGTTCAGGGAGATACTAACAAAATAAAAAAGAGGACGCTGTCTCTTTCTCCATCGGTCTCTATCCCTCTCGTTTCCTTTCTTGTCTGTCTTCCCCCTCTCCTCCTGCTCTCAGTGGATATATGTACGTCAGAGACCACACACAGTCCAACTAATGACACACCACCATTCTCTGTCTGCAGCCCTGCCATTCAAACACGATAACACAGTCCAACTAATGACACACCACCATTCTCTGTCTGCAGCCCTGCCATTCAAACACGATAACACAGTCAGGGGATAATCGCAACAAACAACTGCAGCCTAAACAACTGTTGATGTTGGGAAAATCAACAGCCACATTGTCTTCTTAACTCAGTCATGTTGTTGTTTTTTCAAATCCCTGATTGCCCCTTTAACCCTCCAAACAGCACGCGACTACAGAGATTTCTGTAATTAACCTGGACTTGCGTCATGAAAGCAGAAAGATCTGAGCTGTGAGTGAATGTGAGTGAGTGAGTGATTGAGAGAGAGAGCGAGAGAGACAAAGAGACAGAGAGACAGAGAGACAGAGAATAGCGAACAGTGAGCATAGCCTTGCTATTGAGAAAGGCCGCCGTAGGCAGACATGGCTCTCAAGAGAAGAGAGGCTATGTGCACACTGCCCACAAAATGAGGTGGAAACTGAGCTGCACTTCCTAACCTCCTGTCCAATGTATGACCATATTAGAGACACACATTTCCCTCAGATTACACAGACCCACAAATCCAATTTAGATAAACTTTCATATCTATTGGGTGAAATACCACAGTGTGCATCACAGCAGCAAGATGTGTGACCTGTTGCAACATACACGTACGTACGCACAGTTTGCCCTTTCCTGTATAGGCTTTCAGTCTGGCCTGTGTGGGAGACATGTCAGTCTGGCCTGTGTGGGAGACATGTCAGTCTGGCCTGTGTGGGAGACATGTCAGTCTGGCCTGTGTGGGAGACATGTCAGTCTGGCCTGTGTGGGAGACAAACGGCCTGTGTGGGAGACAAACGGCCTGTGTGGGAGACAAACGGCCTGTGTGGGAGACATGTCAGTCTGGCCTGTGTGGGAGACATGTCAGTCTGGCCTGTGTGGGAGACATGTCAGTCTGGCCTGTGTGGGAGAGATGTCAGTCTGGCCTGTGTGGGAGACATGTCAGTCTGGCCTGTGTGGGAGACATGTCAGTCTGGCCTGTGTGGGAGACATGTCAGTCTGGCCTGTGTGGGAGACATGTCAGTCTGGCCTGTGTGGGAGAGATGTCAGTCTGGCCTGTGTGGGAGACATGTCAGTCTGGCCTGTGTGGGAGACAAACAGCCTGTGTGGGAGACAAACGGCCTGTGTGGGAGACAAACGGCCTGTGTGGGAGACAAACGGCCTGTGTGAGAGACAAACGGCCTGTGTGAGAGACAAACGGGCTGTGTGAGAGACAAACGGCCTGTGGGGGAGACAAACGGCCTGCGGGGGAGACAAACGGCCTGTGTGGGAGACAAACGGCCTGTGTGAGAGACAAACGGCCTGTGTGAGAGACAAACGGCCTGTGTGGGAGACATGTCAGTCTGGCCTGTGTGAGAGACAAACGGGCTGTGGGAGACAAACGGCCTGTGGGAGACAAACGGCCTGTGTGAGAGACATACGGCCTGTGTGGGAGACAAACGGCCTGTGGGAGACAAACGGCCTGTGTGAGAGACAAACGGCCTGTGTGGGAGACAAACGGCCTGTGTGAGAGACAAACGGGCTGTGGGAGACAAACGGCCTGTGGGAGACAAACGGCCTGTGTGAGAGACATACGGCCTGTGTGGGAGACAAACGGCCTGTGTGGGAGACAAACGGCCTGTGGGAGACAAACGGCCTGTGGGAGACAAACGGCCTGTGGGAGACAAACGGCCTGTGGGAGACAAACGGCCTGTGTGAGAGACAAACGGCCTATGGGGGAGACAAACGGCCTGTGTGGGAGACAAACGGCCTGTGTGAGAGACAAACGGCCTGTGTGGGAGACAAACGGCCTGTGTGGGAGACAAACGGCCTGTGTGGGAGACAAACGGCCTGTGTGAGACAAACGGCCTGTGTGAGAGACAAACGGCCTGTGTGAGAGACAAACGGCCTGTGTGAGACAAACGGCCTGTGTGAGAGACAAACGGCCTGTGGGAGACAAACGGCCTGTGTGAGACAAACGGCCTGTGTGAGACAAACGGCCTGTGTGAGACAAACGGCCTGTGTGAGAGACAAACGGCCTGTGTGAGACAAACGGCCTGTGTGAGAGACAAACGGCCTGTGGGAGACAAACGGCCTGTGGGGAGACAAACGGCCTGTGTGGGAGACAAACGGCCTGGGGGGAGACAAACGGCCTGTGTGGGAGACAAACGGCCTGGGGGGAGACAAACGGCCTGTGTGGGAGACAAACGGCCTGTGTGAGAGACAAACGGCCTGGGGGGAGACAAACGGCCTGTGTGGGAGACAAACGGCCTGGGGGGAGACAAACGGCCTGTGTGGGAGACAAACGGCCTGTGTGAGAGACAAACGGCCTGGGGGGAGACAAACGGCCTGTGTGAGAGACAAACGGCCTGGGGGGAGACAAACGGCCTGTGTGAGAGACAAACGGCCTGGGGGGAGACAAACGGCCTGTGTGGGAGACAAACGGCCTGTGTGGGAGACAAACGGCCTGTGTGAGAGACAAACGGCCTGTGTGAGAGACAAACGGGCTGTGGGAGACAAACGGCCTGTGGGAGACAAACGGCCTGTGGGAGACAAACGGCCTGTGTGAGAGACAAACGGCCTGTGTGAGAGACAAACGGCCTGTGTGAGACAAACGGCCTGTGTGAGACAAACGGCCTGTGTGGGAGACAAACGGCCTGTGTGGGAGACAAACGGCCTGTGTGAGACAAACGGCCTGTGTGAGAGACAAACGGCCTGTGTGAGAGACAAACGGCCTGTGTGAGAGACAAACGGCCTGTGTGAGAGACAAACGGCCTGTGTGAGAGACAAACGGCCTGTGAGAGACAAACGGCCTGTGTGAGAGACAAACGGCCTGTGTGAGAGACAAACGGCCTGTGTGTGTGTTACATGTCAGTCATGTAGCAGCCGCTCTTCTCCAGAGAGACTTACAGCAGTGAGTGGATACATGTTCATACTGGTCCCTGTTCTGAGACCAGCCACCTGGACAGCTGATGAAACTGTGGCTTTGCACATCAGAAGAATTTCTGCACAAACTGTCAGAAACCATCTCGGGGAAGCTCATCTGCGTGCTCGTCATCTTTGTCACGGACCCCAACATGAAAACAAAATTTTGCTCGAACAGGAAAGGGAACAGAGTCACTGACCAACAACCTAAACGAAACAGGTGGGATGTAAGAGGGGTTCTCAAAGACACTCATGGGGGGTGTCCACTGAAAGACACTCATGGGGGGTGTCCACTGAAAGACACTCATGGGGGTGTCCACTGAAAGACACTCATGTGGGTGTCCACTGAAAGACACTCATGGGGGTGTCCACTGAAAGACACTCATGGGGGGTGTCCACTGAAAGACACTCATGGGGGGTGTCCACTGAAAGACACTCATGGGGGTGTCCACTGAAAGACACTCATGGGGGGTGTCCACTGAAAGACACTCATGGGGGGTGTCCACTGGGAGTTGACTAGCAACAACAACTGGACCTAAAAAGACAGTAACAATAAGAGACAACTACATTTGCCCAAGAAGAGGAAAACAAAAGAAAACTTAAATACAGGAAGCAACACAAAACCCAATCAAGCCTCGTTTGTCTAGACCTCCATTAGGGAGCGTCAACTAAGAGCGATGACCCTCCACATCTCCCAAGACAACAAGAGCTCTGCGTCAGCCACTCTTATTAAATAGCACCTGGACCAGCACAGGTGAAAAACCTTCCCACTAACGAGACGGCAACCAGCACAGGTGTAACACATACTGACTAACGAGGTGACTCGAATCAGTGCGCCCTACGTGCTAACGAGCTACAGGTGGGAAGGTCCAACCTCAAAACAGAAGGCTGTAACATCCAGGGTCTTATTAACATAACAGCATCATGACTGACTTCAGTGGAACCGTTCACCTCTGATGGCCACTGGAGAAGACTGCTCTTCAGGGATGAATCCCGGTTTCAGCTGTACCGGGTGGGTGGCCGACGTGTGTCGTCGTGTGGCCGAGCATTTTGCTGTTGTGAACACAGTGTCCCATTGTGGCGGTGGGGTTATGGTATGGGCAGGCATGAACGCAATTGCATTTTATCAACAGCACTTTGAATGCAGAGACTCCATGACAACATCCTGAGGCCTGTTGCTGTGCCGTTCATCATTTAACCTTTATTTAACCAGGCAAGTCAGTTCAGAACACATTCTTTTCTTCAATAAATGTGTGTTAGGTGAGCATGTTTGGGATGCTCTGGATCAACGTGTACGACAGCGTGTTCCAGTTCCCGCCAATATCCAGTAACTTCACACAGCCGTTGAAGAGGAGTGGGACAACATTCCACTAGCCTCAATCAACCGCCTGGTCAACTCTACGTGAAGGAGATGTGTTGTGCTGTATGAGGTGGGAGAGGTGGTCACACCAGATACTGACGGGTGGTCTGATCCACATCCTGACCTTCAACATCATTTCCAAGATGTTACTGAGTTACAGTTCAGGAAGTCCATAGAACAGGGCCTCATGAATGTATTTCAATGGACTGATCTCCTCATATGAACTGGGACTCAGGAACATCTTGGAAATGATGCATGTTGCCTTTATGTTTTTGTCCAGTGTGTCTGTATGTGTGTGTGTGTGTGTGTGTGTGTGTGTGTGTGTGTGTGTGTGTGTGTGTGTGTGTGTGTGTGTGTGTGTGTGTGTGTGTGTGTGTGTGTGTGTGTGTGTGTGTGTGTGTGTGTGTGTGTGTGTGTGTGTGTGTGTGTGTGTGTGTGTGCTTCCTGAAGAAGTAATTTCTCCCTTTAACTCCTCGTGTTATTTGGATTCAAACATTTAATAAATAAAACAGGAACATGTCAGACAGAAAAATACACAAAAACTTTAACACACACACACACAGACAGCATGCAGACACACACACACACACACACACACACAGACAGCATGCAGACACACACACACACACACACACAGGCAGCATGCAGACACACACACACACACACACACAGCATGCAGACACACACACACACACAGGCAGCATGCAGACACACACACACACACACACACAGGCAGCATGCAGACACACACACACACACACACAGGCAGCATGCAGACACACACACACACAGACACAGGCAGCATGCAGACACACACACACACACACACACACAGGCAGCATGCAGACACACACACACACAGCATGCAGACACACACACACACACAGGCAGCATGCAGACACACACACACACACACACAGGCAGCATGCAGACACACACACACACACACACAGGCAGCATGCAGACACACACACACACAGACACAGGCAGCATGCAGACACACACACACACACACACACACAGGCAGCATGCAGACACACACACACACAGTGTGAAGGCCCTGTTCACCTTGAGAAATCAGATTAGAATGAAATTGGTTGTATGAGCTGCACACTGGCTCAGAGGGAGAGACAGCAACTCACAGCCACTAATCCAGACACACACACACACTGGATAACACACACACACTGGATAACACACACACACTGGATAACACACACACACACACTGGATAACACACACACACACTGGATAACACACACACACACACACTGGATAACACACACACACACACTGGATAACACACACACACACTGGATAACACACACACACACTGGATAACACACACACACACTGGATAACACACACACACACACACACTGGATAACACACACACACTGGATAACACACACACACTGGATAACACACAGACACTGGATAACACACAGACACTGGATAACACACAGACACTGGATAACACACAGACACTGGATAACACACAGACACTGGATAACACACAGACACTGGATAACACACACACACTGGATAACACACACACACTGGATAACACACACACACTGGATAACACACAGACACTGGATAACACACACACACTGGATAACACACACACACTGGATAACACACACACACTGGATAACACACACACACTGGATAACACACACACACTGGATAACACACACACACTGGATAACACACACACACTGGATAACACACACACACTGGATAACACACACACACTGGATAACACACACACACACTGGATAACACACACACACACACACTGGATAACACACACACACACACTGGATAACACACACACACACACTGGATAACACACAGACTCCGTCTCTCTCTCTCTCTCCTCTCTCCTCTCCCACTTCTCTCTCTCTCTCCTCTCTCCTCTCCCACTTCTCTCTCACTCCCTCTCCACCCCCCTCTCTCTCCCCCTCTCTCTCCACCCACCCCCTCTCTCTCCACCCACCCCCTCTCTCTCCCTCTCCACCCCCCTCTCTCTCTCCCTCTCCACCCCCCTCTCTCTCTCTCTCTCCCTCTCCACCCTCCCTCTCTATCTCTCTCTCTCCTCTCTTAGTCTCTCCATCTCTCCTCCGTCTCCCTCCATCCCCCTTTCCCTTTAAAACAAACAGGTAAATAGTGCCCCTATGTGGCCAACTAAGGAACTAGCACTATTCTCATCTTAGCCCTGGCTTTCTCTTTTTTGGGGGTGGGGGGGTTACCTAGTCAGTTGTACAACTGAATGCCTTCAACTGAAATGTGTCTTCCGTATTTAACCCTCTGAATCAGAGAGGTGCGGGGGGCTGCCTTCAGGTCTTCAGCTCCCGGGGGAACAATGGGTTAACTGCCTTGTTCAGGGGAACAATGGGTTAACTGCCTTGTTCAGCGGAACAATGGGTTAACTGCCTTGTTCAGGGGAACAATGGGTTAACTGCCTTGTTCAGGGGAACAATGGGTTAACTGCCTTGTTCAGGGGAACGGTGGGTTAACTGCCTTGTTCAGGGGAACAGTGGGTTAACTGCCTTGTTCAGGGGAACGGTGGGTTAACTGCCTTGTTCAGGGGAACGGTGGGTTAACTGCCTTGTTCAGGGGAACGGTGGGTTAACTGCCTTGTTCAGGGGAACGGTGGGTTAACTGCCTTGTTCAGGGGAACGGTGGGTTAACTGCCTTGTTCAGGGGAACGGTGGGTTAACTGCCTTGTTCAGGGGAACAGTGGGTTAACTGCCTTGTTCAGGGGAACAGTGGGTTAACTGCCTTGTTCAGGGGAACAGTGGGTTAACTGCCTTGTTCAGGGGAACAGTGGGTTAACTGCCTTGTTCAGGGGAACAGTGGGTTAACTGCCTTGTTCAGGGGAACAGTGGGTTAACTGCCTTGTTCAGGGGAACAGTGGGTTAACTGCCTTGTTCAGGGGAACAGTGGGTTAACTGCCTTGTTCAGGGGAACAGTGGGTTAACTGCCTTGTTCAGGGGAACAGTGGGTTAACTGCCTTGTTCAGGGGAACAGTGGGTTAACTGCCTTGTTCAGGGGAACAGTGGGTTAACTGCCTTGTTCAGGGGAACAGTGGGTTAACTGCCTTGTTCAGGGGAACAGTGGGTTAACTGCCTTGTTCAGGGGAACAGTGGGTTAACTGCCTTGTTCAGGGGAACAGTGGGTTAACTGCCTTGTTCAGGGGAACAGTGGGTTAACTGCCTTGTTCAGGGGAACAGTGGGTTAACTGCCTTGTTCAGGGGAACAGTGGGTTAACTGCCTTGTTCAGGGGAACAGTGGGTTAACTGCCTTGTTCAGGGGAACAGTGGGTTAACTGCCTTGTTCAGGGGAACAGTGGGTTAACTGCCTTGTTCAGGGGAACAGTGGGTTAACTGCCTTGTTCAGGGGAACAGTGGGTTAACTGCCTTGTTCAGGGGAACAGTGGGTTAACTGCCTTGTTCAGGGGAACAGTGGGTTAACTGCCTTGTTCAGGGGAACAGTGGGTTAACTGCCTTGTTCAGGGGAACAGTGGGTTAACTGCCTTGTTCAGGGGAACAGTGGGTTAACTGCCTTGTGCAGGGGAACAGTGGGTTAACTGCCTTGTTCAGGTGCAGAACGACAGAGTTGTACCTTGTCAGCTCGGGCGTTTGATCCAGAAACCTATAACCTAACCTACCTAACTATTTCATTAAAACATCTGGATTTTTTTTAACATAAAACCGATACAATTCCATTGTTATTCTGACACCAGGGCCCATATTAATAAAGCATCTCAGAGTAGGAGAGCTGATCTGGGATCAGGTCCCATCTGTCCATATAGTCTTATTCATTATGAACTGAAAGGCTAAACTGATCCTAGATCAACACTCCTACTCTGAGCCGTCTCGTGGTCTATCCACACTTTAATAATGTCGAATGAGAATGAGAATGAGGGATATCCTGAGGTGTAAAAACACAGTCTAGACAGCCAGCTATATAATATTTCATTACCGAACAGGTAGAGACTTTAAAGCTGCAATATGTACCTTTTTGGGGGGCAACCCGACCAAACCCACATAGAAATGTGAGTTATAGATCTGTCCTTCTCATTGAAAAGCAAGTATAAGAAGTGGTAGATATTTTCTATGCGCGGTACTTCTATGCTTCCTGTTAACTTTCCTTCTTGAGCGTTTTCCTTTTGGATTTTGTACACCAGCTTCAAACAGCTGAAAATACAATATTTTATTATTGACAATATATCTCAGTGGTTTAGATGGTACAATGATCTCTACACTCTGGCTGCTTGTTTTGTCAGAAGAATGTGAAATTCGGCAAACTGTTAGAATGTTAGCATCCAGGAAATGAGGGACTAATTTCTGCATATTGCACCTTTAATTATCACTAGACGGTCAGCACCTTCAATGAGCAGTAAGGTGAGAGACAGCAGAAGATATTATTGAAATGTTCTGGAGACTATGGAGATTAGTTATTCTTGTTCTACTACAATCTGCTTCCTCTCCTTTTCTCCCTCTCTCTGCCTCACATTTTCTCCCTCTCTATGCCTCTCCTTTTCTCCCTCTCTTTCTCCCTCTCTCTGCCTCACCTTTTCTCCCTCTCTCTGCCTCACCTTTTCTCCCTCTCTATGCCTCTCCTTTTCTCCCTCTCTTTCTCCCTCTCTCTGCCTCACCTTTTCTCCCTCTCTCTGCCTCACCTTTTCTCCCTCTCTCTGCCTCACCTTTTCTCCCTCTCTCTGCCTCACCTTTTCTCCCTCTCTCTGCCTCACCTTTTCTCCCTCTCTCTGCCTCACCTTTTCTCCCTCTCTCTGCCTCACCTTTTCTCCTTCTCTCTGCCTCACCTTTTCTCCTTCTCCCTGCCTCACCATTTCTCCCTCTCTCTGCCTCACCATTTCTCCCTCTCTCTGCCTCACCATTTCTCCCTCTCTCTGCCTCACCATTTCTCCCTCTCTCTGCCTCACCTTTTCCCCCTCTCTTTGTCCCTCACCTTTTCTCCCTCTCTCTACCTCACCGTTTCTCCCTCTCTCTACCTCACCTTTTCTCCCTCTCTCTACCTCAGGGAGTGAGGGAGAAATGGGGTTGGTTGTCTGAGGGAGAAAGTGAACATGGGTTGGAGAGGTGAGAGAGGGTGAGACAGACAAAGGTGAGAGTGTTTTGGATAAGGAAAGTGGGAAGGGACAAAGTGAACAAGGGATGAGAGTTGGTGGCAGCGATGGCAGAGGAGAGAAAGAGCTGGGAGACACCTGTTGACTAGAAAACACTGGCTGACTGGTTGATTGACTGGCTGACTGACTGGCTGACTGGCTGACTGGCTGATTGACTGGTTGATTGACTGGCCAACTGATTGACTGGTTGATTGACTGACTGGCTGACTGACTGGCTGACTGGTTGACTGGCCAACTGGCCGACTGACTGGCTGACTGACTGGCTGACTGACTGGCTGACTGGATGACTGACTGACTGGCTGGCTGATTGACTAACTGGTTGATTGACTGGCTGACTGACTGACTGGCTGACTGACTGACTGGCTGACTGACTGACTGGTTGATTGACTGGCTGACTGGCTGGCTGATTGACTGACTGGCTGACTGACTGACTGGCTGACTGACTGGCTGACTGGTTCACTGGCCAACTGGCTGACTGACTGGCTGACTGACTGGCTGACTGACTGGCTGGCTGGCTGGCTGACTGACTGGCTGGCTGACTGGCTGACTGGCTGACTGGCTGACTGACTGGCTGACTGACTGGCTGGCTGGCTGGCTGACTGGCTGACTGGCTGACTGGATGGATGGATGGGGTGTCATGGTAGAAGTAGTTGTGAGCAGCTACATTCTGGTTAGACAGGACAGGGTCACAAAATGTTATGTGTCCCAATTGGCACACTATTCCCTATATACTGACCACTCCAGTGTGGTATGTCAGAGGGTTTATCCCATCCTTCGTAGTTCAGTGCATACGTATATACAGTACCAATCAAAAGTTTGGACACACCTACTCATTCAAGGGTTTTTCTTTATTTTTACTATTATCTACATTGTAGAATAATAGTGAAGACATCACAACTATGAAATAACACATATGGAATCATGTAGTCACCCCAAAAGTGTTAAACATAACAAAATATATTACATATATTTCAAAATAGCTACCCTTTGCCTTGATGACAGCTATGCACACTCTTGGCATTCTCTCAGAAACATGAGAAATGCTTTTTCAACAGTTTTGAAGGAGCCAGTCAGAGGCTGGGTCAGGGGGGTAGAGGACCCTGGGTCAAGCCAGTCAGATGCTGGGTCAGGGGGGTAGAGGACCCTGGATCAAGCCAGTCAGAGGCTGGGTCTGGGGGGTAGAGGACCCTGGATCAAGCCAGTCAGAGGCTGGGTCTGGGAGGTAGAGGACCCTGGATCAAGCCAGTCAGAGGCTGGGTCTGGGAGGTAGATGACCCTGGATCAAGCCAGTCAGAGGCTGGGTCTGGGAGGTAGAGGACCCTGGATCAAGCCAGTCAGAGGCTGGGTCTGGGAGGTAGAGGACCCTGGATCAAGCCAGTCAGAGGCTGGGTCTGGGAGGTAGAGGACCCTGGATCAAGCCAGTCAGAGGCTGGGTCTGGGAGGTAGAGGACCCTGGATCAAGCCAGTCAGAGGCTGGGTCTGGGAGGTAGAGGACCCTGGGTCAAGCCAGTCAGAGGCTGGGTCTGGGAGGTAGAGGACCCTGGATCAAGCCAGTCAGAGGCTGGGTCTGGGAGGTAGAGGACCCTGGGTCAAGCCCAGTCAGAGGCTGGTTCAGGGAGATGGAGGACCCTGGGTCAAGCCAGTCAGAGGCTGGGTCTGGGAGGTAGAGGACCCTGGATCAAGCCAGTCAGAGGCTGGGTCTGGGAGGTAGAGGACCCTGGATCAAGCCAGTCAGAGGCTGGTTCAGGGAGGTAGAGGACCCTGGATCAAGCCAGTCAGAGGCTGGGTCTGGGAGGTAGAGGACCCTGGGTCAAGCCCAGTCAGAGGCTGGTTCAGGGAGATGGAGGACCCTGTCAGAGGCTGGTTCAGGGAGGTAGAGGACCCTGGATCAAGCCAGTCAGAGGCTGGTTCAGGGAGATGGAGGACCCTGTCAGAGGCTGGTTCAGGGAGGTAGAGGACCCTGGATCAAGCCAGTCAGAGGCTGGTTCAGGGAGATGGAGGACCCTGTCAGAGGCTGGTTCAGGGAGGTAGAGGACCCTGGGTCAAGCCCAGTCAGAGGCTGGTTCAGGGAGGTAGCACTATATGCTAAGATAGCACACTGCCATGCAGTAGTAGGCTACAATATGTCTAGAGGATACACAGGTCAACATGCAGTAGTCTGTCTGGAGGATACACAGGTCAACATACAATAGTCTGTCTGGAGGATACACAGGTCAATATACAGTAGTCTGTCTAGAGGATACACAGGTCAACATACAGTAGTCTGTCTAGAGGATACACAGGTCAACATACAGTAGTCTGTCTAGAGGATACACAGGTCAACATACAGTAGTCTGTCTAGAGCAGGGGTGTCAAACATACGGCCCGCGGGCCGGAACCGGCCCCCAAGGAGGTTCGATCAGGCCCGCAGGATAATTTGAAAGTGGAAAAAATGCAAAAAAGACATGGAATTAATATTTTTAATTCGCTGCAATTCATGGATTATCCGCTAAGGGGCGCACTCTTTCCATCAGAGTAGAAGACAAGCCGCATCACTGAGACAGACTGAAAACAGCAGACGGTATCAATGCGCCATCTGCTGCTTGTTACGACGTTGTTAATACCTTGGTCTCTACCTCTCCGCTACACCCTCATTAGCCAAAATGTCGTTATCCAAACGGAGAAAAGTAGATAAGGAGTGTAGAATTTTCAAAGAAAAATGGACCACGTCCTATTTATTTACAGAGATGCACGGAAAACCTTCGTGCTTGGTGTGTTTGCAACAAGTTTCGGAAGTTTACAGATTTACAGGACAGGCGAACACTTTCTTCATTACACATTTAAAATCACTCTCCTTAGTTTGTAAGGTGTACGCAGGGATTACATTTAGATTTTCTATGCGTATGTGTAAGTGGTTTAAAAATTCCTTTCTTTAAAAGTCTCATTTAATCTTAAAGTGCATTACTATATTTTTCAGTACCAATTAAAGTTTTGTGCCTTTGTACAATCAGTGGGATCAGTTGCAATGCATATTTGTGAATGATAAAAGTAAATTGCACATTTGTCTAAGGAAATATGAGGTGTTTCATGAAATGTTTTGTAAAAGGATAGTTCATTAAATTTCAATATTTTCCTAATGTTCTTGTGCTTCTTTACACCAAAACAAAGGAAAGACATGATATTTTGGTTATTTATAGCAGAGTATGGTATAATTTTAATGGTCCGGCCCACTTGACATCTCCCTAGGCCGTATGTGGCCCACGATGCGAAATGAGTTTGACACCCCTGGTCTAGAGGATACACAGGTCAACATACAGTAAGTAGTCTGTCTAAAGGATACACAGGTCAACATACAGTAAGTAGTCTGTCTAGAGGATACACAGGTCAACATACAGTAGTCTGTCTAGAGGATACACAGGTCAACATACAGTAGTCTGTCTAGAGGATACACAGGTCAACATACAGTAGTCTGTCTAGAGGATACACAGGTCAACATACAGTAGTCTGTCTAGAGGATACACAGGTCAACATACAGTAGTCTGTCTAGAGGATACACAGGTCAATATACAGTAGTCTGTCTAGAGGATACACGGGTCAACATACAGTAGTCTGTCTAGAGGATACACAGGTCACATACAGTAAGTAGTCTGTCTAGAGGATACACAGGTCAACATACTGTAGTCTGTCTAGAGGATACACAGGTCAACATGCAGTAGTCTGTCTAGAGGATACACAGGTCAACATACAGTAGTCTGTCTAGAGGATACACAGGTCAACATACAGTAGTCTGTCTAGAGGATACACAGGTCAACATACAGTAGTCTGTCTAGAGGATACACAGGTCAACATACAGTAGTCTGTCTAGAGGATACACAGGTCAACATACTGTAGTCTGTCTGGAGGATACACAGGTCAATATACAGTAGTCTGTCTAGAGGATACACAGGTCACATACAGTAAGTAGTCTGTCTAGTGGATACACAGGTCAACATACAGTAGTCTGTCTAGAGGATACACAGGTCAACATACAGTAAGTAGTCTGTCTAGAGGATACACAGGTCAACATGCAGTAGTCTGTCTAGAGGATACACAGGTCAACATACTGTAGTCTGTCTAGAGGATACACAGGTCAATATACAGTAGTCTGTCTAGAGGATACACAGGTCAACATACTGTAGTCTGTCTAGAGGATACACAGGTCAACATACAGTAGTCTGTCTAGAGGATACACAGGTCAACATACAGTAGTCTGTCTAGAGGATACACAGGTCAACATGCAGTAGTCTGTCTAGAGGATACACAGGTCAACATACAGTAGTCTGTCTAGAGGATACACAGGTCAACATACAGTAGTCTGTCTAGAGGATACACAGGTCAACATGCAGTAGTCTGTCTAGAGGATACACAGGTCAATATACAGTAGTCTGTCTAGAGGATACACAGGTCAACATACAGTAGTCTGTCTAGAGGGTACACAGGTCAACATACAGTAGTCTGTCTAGAGGATACACAGGTCAACATACAGTAAGTAGTCTGTCTAGAGGATACACAGGTCAACATGCAGTAGTCTGTCTAGAGGATACACAGGTCAACATACTGTAGTCTGTCTAGAGGATACACAGGTCAACATACAGTAGTCTGTCTAGAGGATACACAGGTCAATATACAGTAGTCTGTCTAGAGGATACACAGGTCAACATACAGTAGTCTGTCTAGAGGATACACAGGTCAACATACAGTAAGTAGTCTGTCTAGAGGATACACAGGTCAACATGCAGTAGTCTGTCTGGAGGATACACAGGTCAACATGCAGTAGTCTGTCTAGAGGATACACAGGTCAACATACAGTAGTCTGTCTAGAGGATACACAGGTCAATATACAGTAGTCTGTCTAGAGGATACACAGGTCAACATACAGTAGTCTGTCTAGAGGATACACAGGTCAACATACAGTAAGTAGTCTGTCTAGAGGATACACAGGTCAACATGCAGTAGTCTGTCTAGAGGATACACAGGTCAACATACAGTAGTCTGTCTAGAGGATACACAGGTCAACATGCAGTAGTCTGTCTAGAGGATACACAGGTCAACATGCAGTAGTCTGTCTAGAGGATACACAGGTCAACATACAGTAGTCTGTCTAGAGGATACACAGGTCAACATACAGTAGTCTGTCTAGAGTATACACAGGTCAACATGCAGTAGTCTGTCTAGAGGATACACAGGTCAACATGCAGTAGTCTGTCTAGAGGATACACAGGTCAAAATACAGTAGTCTGTCTGGAGGATACACAGGTCAATATACAGTAGTCTGTCTAGAGGATACACAGGTCAATATACAGTAGTATGTCTAGAGGATACACAGGTCAACATACAGTAGTCTGTCTAGAGGATACACAGGTCAACATACAGTAGTCTGTCTAGAGGATACACGGGTCAACATACAGTAGTCTGTCTAGAGGATACACAGGTCAACATACAGTAAGTAGTCTGTCTAGAGGATACACAGGTCAACATGCAGTAGTCTGTCTAGAGGATACACAGGTCAACATGCAGTAGTCTGTCTAGAGGATACACAGGTCAACATGCAGTAGTCTGTCTAGAGGATACACAGGTCAACATACAGTAGTCTGTCTGGAGGATACACAGGTCAACATGCAGTAGTCTGTCTAGAGGATACACAGGTCAATATACAGTAGTCTGTCTAGAGGATACACAGGTCAACATGCAGTAGTCTGTCTAGAGGATACACAGGTCAATATACAGTAGTATGTCTAGAGGATACACAGGTCAACATACAGTAGTCTGTCTAGAGGATACACAGGTCAACATACAGTAAGTAGTCTGTCTAGAGGATACACAGGTCAACATACAGTAGTCTGTCTGGAGGATACACAGGTCAACATGCAGTAGTCTGTCTAGAGGATACACAGGTCAACATACAGTAAGTAGTCTGTCTAGAGGATACACAGGTCAACATACAGTAGTCTGTCTGGAGGATACACAGGTCAATATACAGTAGTCTGTCTAGAGGATACACAGGTCAATATACAGTAGTATGTCTAGAGGATACACAGGTCAACATGCAGTAGTCTGTCTAGAGGATACACAGGTCAACATACAGTAGTCTGTCTAGAGGATACACAGGTCAACATGCAGTAGTCTGTCTAGAGGATACACAGGTCAACATACAGTAGTCTGTCTAGAGGATACACAGGTCAACATGCAGTAGTCTGTCTAGAGGATACACAGGTCAACATACAGTAGTCTGTCTAGAGGATACACAGGTCAACATGCAGTAGTCTGTCTAGAGGATACACAGGTCAACATACAGTAGTCTGTCTAGAGGATACACAGGTCAACATACAGTAGTCTGTCTAGAGGATACACAGGTCAACATACAGTAGTCTGTCTAGAGGATACACAGGTCAACATACAGTAAGTAGTCTGTCTAGAGGATACACAGGTCAACATGCAGTAGTCTGTCTAGAGGATACACAGGTCAACATGCAGTAGTCTGTCTGGAGGATACACAGGTCAACATGCAGTAGTCTGTCTAGAGGATACACAGGTCAATATACAGTAGTATGTCTAGAGGATACACAGGTCAACATACAGTAGTCTGTCTAGAGGATACACAGGTCAACATACAGTAAGTAGTCTGTCTAGAGGATACACAGGTCAACATGCAGTAGTCTGTCTAGAGGATACACAGGTCAACATACAGTAGTCTGTCTAGAGGATACACAGGTCAACATACAGTAGTCTGTCTAGAGGATACACAGGTCAACATGCAGTAGTCTGTCTAGAGGATACAAAGGTCAACATGCAGTAGTCTGTCTAGAGGATACACAGGTCAATATACAGTAGTATGTCTAGAGGATACACAGGTCAACATACAGTAGTCTGTCTAGAGGATACACAGGTCAACATACAGTAAGTAGTCTGTCTAGAGGATACACAGGTCAACATGCAGTAGTCTGTCTAGAGGATACACAGGTCAACATACAGTAGTCTGTCTAGAGGATACACAGGTCAACATGCAGTAGTCTGTCTAGAGGATACACAGGTCAACATGCAGTAGTCTGTCTAGAGGATACACAGGTCAACATACAGTAGTCTGTCTAGAGGATACACAGGTCAACATACAGTAAGTAGTCTGTCTAGAGGATACACAGGTCAATATACAGTAGTCTGTCTAGAGGATACACAGGTCAACATACAGTAGTCTGTCTAGAGGATACACAGGTCAACATACAGTAGTCTGTCTAGAGGATACACAGGTCAACATGCAGTAGTCTGTCTAGAGGATACACAGGTCAACATACTGTAGTCTGTCTAGAGGATACACAGGTCAACATGCAGTAGTCTGTTTAGAGGATACACAGGTCAACATGCAGTAGTCTGTCTAGAGGATACACAGGTCAACATACAGTAGTCTGTCTAGAGGATACACAGGTCAACATACAGTAGTCTGTCTAGAGGATACACAGGTCAACATGCAGTAGTCTGTCTAGAGGATACACAGGTCAACATACAGTAGTCTGTCTAGAGGATACACAGGTCAACATACAGTAGTCTGTCTAGAGGATACACAGGTCAACATACAGTAGTCTGTCTAGAGGATACACAGGTCAACATACAGTAGTCTGTCTAGAGGATACACAGGTCAACATACTGTAGTCTGTCTAGAGGATACACAGGTCAACATGCAGTAGTCTGTCTGGAGGATACACAGGTCACATACAGTAAGTAGTCTGTCTAGAGGATACACAGGTCAACATACAGTAGTCTGTCTAGAGGATACACAGGTCAACATGCAGTAGTCTGTCTAGAGGATACACAGGTCAACATGCAGTAGTCTGTCTGGAGGATACACAGGTCAATATACAGTAGTCTGTCTAGAGGATACACAGGTCAACATACAGTAGTCTGTCTAGAGGATACACAGGTCAACATGCAGTAGTCTGTCTAGAGGATACACAGGTCAACATACAGTAGTCTGTCTAGAGGATACACAGGTCAACATACAGTAGTCTGTCTAGAGGATACACAGGTCAACATGCAGTAGTCTGTCTAGAGGATACACAGGTCAATATACAGTAGTATGTCTAGAGGATACACAGGTCAACATACAGTAGTCTGTCTAGAGGATACACAGGTCAACATACAGTAAGTAGTCTGTCTAGAGGATACACAGGTCAACATGCAGTAGTCTGTCTAGAGGATACACAGGTCAACATGCAGTAGTCTGTCTAGAGGATACACAGGTCAACATACAGTAAGTAGTCTGTCTAGAGGATACACAGGTCAACATGCAGTAGTCTGTCTAGAGGATACACAGGTCAACATACAGTAGTCTGTCTAGAGGATACACAGGTCAACATACAGTAGTCTGTCTAGAGGATACACAGGTCAACATACAGTAGTCTGTCTAGAGGATACACAGGTCAACATACAGTAAGTAGTCTGTCTAGAGGATACACAGGTCAACATACAGTAAGTAGTCTGTCTAGAGGATACACAGGTCAACATACAGTAAGTAGTCTGTCTAGAGGATACACAGGTCAACATGCAGTAGTCTGTCTAGAGGATACACAGGTCAACATACAGTAGTCTGTCTAGAGGATACACAGGTCAACATACAGTAAGTAGTCTGTCTAGAGGATACACAGGTCAACATGCAGTAGTCTGTCTAGAGGATTCACAGGTCAACATACAGTAGTCTGTCTAGAGGATACACAGGTCAACATACAGTAGTCTGTCTAGAGGATACACAGGTCAACATACAGTAGTCTGTCTAGAGGATACACAGGTCAACATACAGTAGTCTGTCTAGAGGATACACAGGTCAACATACAGTAAGTAGTCTGTCTAGAGGATACACAGGTCAACATGCAGTAGTCTGTCTAGAGGATACACAGGTCAACATGCAGTAGTCTGTCTAGAGGATACACAGGTCAATATACAGTAGTCTGTCTAGAGGATACACAGGTCAACATACTGTAGTCTGTCTAGAGGATACACAGGTCAACATACAGTAGTCTGTCTAGAGGATACACAGGTCAACATGCAGTAGTCTGTCTAGAGGATACACAGGTCAACATGCAGTAGTCTGTCTGGAGGACACACAGGTCACATACAGTAAGTAGTCTGTCTAGAGGATACACAGGTCAACATACAGTAAGTAGTCTGTCTAGAGGATACACAGGTCAACATGCAGTAGTCTGTCTAGAGGATACACAGGTCAACATGCAGTAGTCTGTCTGGAGGATACACAGGTCAACATACAGTAGTCTTTCTAGAGGATACACAGGTCAACATGCAGTAGTCTGTCTAGAGGATACACAGGTCAACATACAGTAGTCTGTCTAGAGGATCCACAGGTCAACATGCAGTAGTCTGTCTAGAGGATACACAGGTCAACATACAGTAGTCTGTCTAGAGGATACACAGGTCAACATACAGTAGTCTGTCTAGAGGATACACAGGTCAATATACAGTAGTCTGTCTAGAGGATACACAGGTCAATATACAGTAGTCTGTCTAGAGGATACACAGGTCAATATACAGTAGTATGTCTAGAGGATACACAGGTCAACATACAGTAGTCTGTCTAGAGGATACACAGGTCAACATACAGTAAGTAGTCTGTCTAGAGGATACACAGGTCAACATGCAGTAGTCTGTCTAGAGGATACACAGGTCAACATGCAGTAGTCTGTCTGGAGGATACACAGGTCAATATACAGTAGTCTGTCTAGAGGATACACAGGTCAATATACAGTAGTCTGTCTAGAGGATACACAGGTCAACATACAGTAGTCTGTCTAGAGGATACACAGGTCAATATACAGTAGTCTGTCTAGAGGATACACAGGTCAATATACAGTAGTCTGTCTAGAGGATACACAGGTCAACATGCAGTAGTCTGTCTAGAGGATACACAGGTCAACATGCAGTAGTCTGTCTGGAGGATACACAGGTCAACATACAGTAAGTAGTCTGTCTAGAGGATACACAGGTCAATATACAGTAGTCTGTCTAGAGGATACACAGGTCAACATACAGTAGTCTGTCTAGAGGATACACAGGTCAACATACAGTAGTCTGTCTAGAGGATACACAGGTCAACATACAGTAGTCTGTCTAGAGGATACACAGGTCAACATGCAGTAGTCTGTCTGGAGGATACACAGGTCAACATACAGTAGTCTGTCTAGAGGATACACAGGTCAACATGCAGTAGTCTGTCTAGAGGATACACAGGTCAACATACAGTAGTCTGTCTAGAGGATACACAGGTCAACATACAGTAAGTAGTCTGTCTAGAGGATACACAGGTCAACATACAGTAGTCTGTCTAGAGGATACACAGGTCAACATACAGTAGTCTGTCTAGAGGATACACAGGTCAACATACAGTAAGTAGTCTGTCTAGAGGATACACAGGTCAACATGCAGTAGTCTGTCTAGAGGATACACAGGTCAACATACAGTAGTCTGTCTAGAGGATACACAGGTCAACATACAGTAGTCTGTCTAGAGGATACACAGGTCAACATGCAGTAGTCTGTCTGGAGGATACACAGGTCAACATACAGTAGTCTGTCTAGAGGATACACAGGTCAACATACAGTAGTCTGTCTAGAGGATACACAGGTCAACATACAGTAAGTAGTCTGTCTAGAGGATACACAGGTCAACATACAGTAGTCTGTCTAGAGGATACACAGGTCAATATACAGTAGTCTGTCTAGAGGATACACAGGTCAATATACAGTAGTCTGTCTAGAGGATACACAGGTCAACATACAGTAGTCTGTCTAGAGGATACACAGGTCAACATACAGTAAGTAGTCTGTCTAGAGGATACACAGGTCAACATACAGTAAGTAGTCTGTCTAGAGGATACACAGGTCAACATACAGTAGTCTGTCTAGAGGATACACAGGTCAATATACAGTAGTCTGTCTAGAGGATACACAGGTCAATATACAGTAGTCTGTCTAGAGGATACACAGGTCAACATACTGTAGTCTGTCTAGAGGATACACAGGTCAACATGCAGTAGTCTGTCTGGAGGATACACAGGTCAACATACAGTAGTCTGTCTAGAGGATACACAGGTCACATACAGTAAGTAGTCTGTCTAGAGGATACACAGGTCAACATACAGTAGTCTGTCTAGAGGATACACAGGTCAACATACAGTAAGTAGTCTGTCTAGAGGATACACAGGTCAACATGCAGTAGTCTGTCTAGAGGATACACAGGTCAACATACAGTAGTCTGTCTAGAGCACATATGTCAGAGTCAAGGCCCGCGGGCCACATCCGGCCCGCGAGAAGGTTTTTTACGGCCCCTGGGATGATCTTGATTTATTATTAGAACCGGCCCGCAGACCGCAGCAAGCCGGCAGCCCGCAGATCTTTTACACGCACCAATACTACATTTCCCACAATGCAACGGTGACGCACCGAGCAGTAGGCTGCTTCATTTCAATATTTATTGGCACAGCAGTCGTCAGCATCACAGTAAAATTAACTTTCAGATACCCATCAAAAATGGCAAAACGGAAGGTGGACACTGAGAACCGGGGGTTTCAAACAAGGTGGGAGTCGGAGTATATGTTCACGGAGGTAGCTGGAAAACCTGTGTGTCTTCTGTGTGGAGAAAGTGTGCCGGTACTGAAAGAGTATAATCTGAGACGACATTATGAAACGAAACACGCGGACAAAAACAAGAATATGGACATGGAACAAAGGCTACAAAAGGCAGAGGAATTAAAACGAGGCCTCAAATCTCGACAGGCTCTGTTCAAAAAAGCCAAATCACAAGGCCAGGCTGCTGTCAAGGCCAGTTTTATTTTGGCAGAAGAGATCGCTAAATCAGCCCGGCCATTTACGGAGGGGGATTTCATCAAAAACTGCATGATTAAAGTTTGTGACGAAGTTTGCCCAGAAAAAAGGCAACTCTTTTTAAATGTGAGTCTGAGCAGAAACACCATTGCCGAGAGAGTAGACCAGTTGTCCATCAATCTAAAAGAGCAGCTTGTGAAAAAGGGAAAAGATTTCATTGCATATTCCTTGGCTGTGGATGAGAGCACCGACATTTCTGACATTGCCCAGTTGTCAATTTTCATCCGCGGAGTGGACTCCAGCCTAAGCGTGACAGAGGAGTTTTTGGCTTTACGTCCTATGCATGGCACAACTACGGGGCATGATTTGTATGAAGAGGTGTCAAGATGTGTAAATGAGATGGAGCTGCCTTGGGAAAAACTCGTGGGTTTGACAACCGACGGAGCACCTGCGATGTGTGGACACAGGAGCGGACTGGTGGCGAAGATACGGGAAAAGATGCAAGAGGAAAACGCGACAGGTGAGCTGACAGCTTATCATTGTATCATACACCAGGAAGCGTTGTGCGGTAAAGCCTTGAAAATGGAGCATGTAATGAGCATCATCACGCGCACAGTTAACTTTATCAGAGCCAAAGGTTTGAATCACCGCCAGTTCAAGGCATTTCTGACGGAGTTAGAAACGGAGCATGGTGATTTGCCTTATCACACAGAGGTGCGATGGCTAAGCCAGGGAAAGGTGCTTCAAAGATGTTTCGAGCTTCGTGAGGAGATTTGTCTGTTCTTGGACAGCAAAGGGAAAGACACAACACAACTCCGAGACGAAATGTTTCTGTGTGAAATGGCTTTTCTGTGTGACATTACGAGTCATCTGAATGCAATGAACTTGCAGCTGCAGGGTCGGGATCATGTCATCTCTGATATGTACAGTACAGTGAAGGTATTTAAAACCAAACTGACTCTGTGGGAGACGCAGATGCGGAAAGAAAATTTGAGCCACTTTCCCAGCTGCCAGACCATGAAAGAGAAGCTCTCTACCAGTGCGTTCCCGAGCGCACAGTTGGCTGATAAAATAGGTATGCTTGCCGCTGACTTTCGACGCCGATTTGCTGACTTTGAAGCACAAAAAAGCAGGTTGGAACTGCTCGGTAACCCATTTGCTGTTGACGTGGAAAGCTCACCACCAAACCTCCAAATGGAGTTGATTGACCTCCAATGCAATGATGCACTGAGGGCAAAATATGCGGCAGTGGGTGCTGCGGAGTTCGCCCGTTTCCTCCCCGACACAATGCCCCAGCTGCGCATCCAGGCTGCTCAAACGTTGTCTATGTTTGGCAGCACATACCTGTGTGAACAACTGTTTTCTTTGATGAACCTGAACAAAACATCACACAGAAGTCGACTTACTGCTGAACACCTCCACTCAATTCTGAGGATTTCCTCAGCTCAGAGCCTTACCCCGAACATTGATGAACTTGTGGAAAAGATGGGACACCACCAAGTATCACCCTCAACCTCAAACAAGTGAACATTACTGTGCAATCACATATTTAGAGTTTTTACTCAGTTCAAGTTTAAAAGTTAAAGTTTAATATTTGTTTTCACTGCATGTTACTTCTCCTTAAACAAAGTGTTGTTTTTGATTAATAGATTTTTGCACTTTATTTTATTGTATTTCAATCCAATTATATTTTAAAAATATTTCAGTTGAGTGGATGATAGAAAATTGCTATTATTGTTTTTTTCTTTGAAGTAAATTTAGCCCACTTTTGCTAAAATAGAAAATATAGGCTACTGATGGTGCCTTGAATACCGGTTTCTTTCATTTAATGTTCATGTTATGGGGATTTTTATATAAAGGAAATTTGTCTTTTGTGTCTGTTGAAAATTAAAGATTACTGACAGAGCCATAAGAAAATATTGCTTTATTTATCTGATCATATTGGAATATATTTGTTAGGTTTTCAGTAGGTTCAATTAGGTTCACTAGACTATATGCGTCATTTAAAAAATTTTCAATGAACATTCGAACAGTCCGGCCCTCGGCTTGTAGCTAAATTTTTTATTTGGCCCTCCGTCCATTTGACTTTGACACCCCTGGTCTAGAGGATACACAGGTCAACATGCAGTAGTCTGTCTAGAGGATACACAGGTCAACATACAGTAGTCTGTCTAGAGGAAACACAGGTCAATATACAGTAAGTAGTCTGTCTAGAATATGGGTGTCAAACTCTGGCCCGCGGGCCAAATTTGGCCCGTGGGGTAATTATATTTGGCCCGCGAGACAATACCAAATTACTACTAGAGCTGGCCCGCCGGTATTATACAGCGCATTCACCGCTAATACTACGAATCCCATAATGCTCTGCTGTTGTTTTCGCGCGCCAATCAGGACAGGACCCAGAAACGCCCTCTCCTCTGTGACAGTAGTCATAGCAACATAGACGCTACAACTGTTAGCGCGCTATCCCTTCCCAAAAATGGCGAAAAGAAAGGCAGAAAACAGGAGCTTTCTGGACAAGTGGGAGGCAGAATATCTGTTTACATATGTAAAAGACAAACCTGTTTGTCTTGTTTGTGGAGTCAACGTGGCTGTAAGTAAGGAGTACAACATTAGACGACACTATGAAACGAAACACCATGACAAATACAAGGACCTGGACATGACTCAAAGGAGCCAGAAAGTAGAGGAGATGAAAAGAAGTTTGGTTTCACAACAGAATATGTTCAAAAAAGCCACATCAAAGTGAGGCTGCTGTAAAGGCTAGTTATATAGTGGCAGCAGAGATCGCAAAATCAGCCCGGCCCTTTAATGAGGGAGAGTTCGTGAAAAAGTGCACAATGAATCTCTACCGCAGTGTTCCCATGCGATGAAGATGACCAAAACAACTCACAGGAGACGTCTGACTGATGAACACCTTCACTCGATACTGAGGATTTCTTCAGCTCAGAGCCTGAGCCCAGACATTGATGAACTAGCATCCAAGAAGAGATGCCAGGTATCTGGCTTGGGCACATCAGATTAGATCAGTGTGCAATAATTAACGTTTTCTTTGTGCACTTTTTCTTGCTACAAGGCATGGGCTTGAATGGTTGATTGATTTATTATCATTTTATTTGTAAAATTATTAGCCAGTGGAAAAAGTTTATTTTGGTATGTAAATCCGAAGGCTGCAAATAGAAAAGAGGCATACGATTTTTATTAAAATTGTATTTATTTAATAAATTAATGCCATTGATGTGTTTTTTCATTTGAAATTCAATTTTGCATTTCTCCACTATTAAATGATATATTGTATGGCAATAAGCGATGCTTGTTCCATATTAAATGTTAAAGCAAAACTTGTTTGGGTCTATATTAAAAGGTTAATTTTTTCAATGTTGGCCCGCGACTTTGTTCAGGTTTTACATTTTGGCCCACTGGGTATTTGAGTTTGACACCCCTGGTCTAGAGGATACACAGGTCAACATGCAGTAGTCTGTCTGGAGGATACACAGGTCAACATACAGCTAGAGGTAGTAAACCAGAGAGAGAGGAGGCTGTGTTGGAGCACAAGGGTGATGAAACATACAGATAGAGGTAGTAAACCAGAGAGAGAGGAGACTGTGTTGGAGCACAAGGGTGATGAAACATATAGCTAGAGGTAGTAAACCAGAGGGAGAGGAGACTGTGTTGGAGCACAAGGGTGATGAAACATATAGCTAGAGGTAGTAAACCAGAGGGAGAGGAGA
>NW_026601497.1:0-48171 GCF_029448725.1 Salvelinus fontinalis
CAATGACGACAAAGACAAATGGCAGAGGGAGTATATATACAGTGATAGAGTGGGGATTGGAACCAGGTGTGTGTAATGATGACGAGACAAGTCCGGGGTTGATGAGTGAAGGGCGTTTGCCAGCAGTAGGTTCAGCAGCAGCTAGAAGGCCAGCGATGCCGAACGATGGAGCTGGACAGGAGGGGGAGCCAAAGCGGAGGCTGGTGTGACCAACACTTTACGTGCTGCGTTTATATTTTTGTTCAGTGAGGTTAAAGGTGTGGTGTTTTAGAAAGAGAAAGCCCATAAAGTCAGATACATCTGGGTGAACTGTCTCATTTTTACATTGTGTGTGGTTCAATGTTTTTTTTGTATTGTGTGGTTTTGTATGTGTGTCATGTCTGTCTTTGTCTCTGTGAGAGAGTGCGTGTCTCTGTTTTGTGTGTATGTGTGTGTATGTGTGTGTGTGTGTGTATGTGTGTGTTGTCAAGGGGTTTGTAAATAACTGCGTGCTGATCCAGCTCAGATGGCGTGAGTGTGTCAGCTGTTTGGATTGGGCTTTTTGTCACTGGCAGCTTGCCGTAGTCATTCATCGCCTGGGTGCTTGCTTACTCTCTCTCTTTCTCTCTCTCACTCGATATGTATTTCTCTACATCCCTCTCTCTTTCTCTCTCATTCTTAATGCACCATGTCTTACAGTCACACATTCAACAACTCTCCTCTCCAGGCAACATGTAGCCACCCACGTTCACCTCATCTCCACCCTTTCAGACCTCATGTAACACACCTAGAACCCAGTGCCATACCCCTTTCCTAGCTGATTTGGTTTGACCGAAAATGACAGTCCTCCAGTCAAAGCTATTTACGGAACGGACCATTTCATGTTCAACAGGGTTGATTAGTGGTGGTGGTATAAGCGATTCATGAGGTCTATGTCAAAATGTTCACGGCTGATTTGGCCGTTAATTGGGGGGTCAAATCACAGATTAAAAGCGGAAGAAGGAGAGAGTCCAAAAGTTTGTAATAATTCATCAGAAAATAATATGACTTCCCTTGACCTTGTGATTAGCGAGAGGAATGTCGTTGTTTGATAGTCTGTGGTTTTTGATGATATTACTTGTAATAATATTCAACAACTAAAATATAAAGTGACCTTATGGATTTTAATATATTGTACAATCCAAAGGGATGAGATGACCCTTACATAATCTAAAGCGTATTGATGTATTTATGATAGCATGACAGTGCAGAATCTAGGTGATCACTGACTGTGATTTGTGCGAAACAACATAAAATAATCCTCCTTTTTCACCTGTTGAAGCTGTCACTATATGCATCGATTGACCTTTGACCTGAAAGGGGGATAGAAAGGTGAAGGTAGCTTATGTTGTTTTGTGGTTAGTTGTGTTGCAGGACACGTTTCTCTTGTGCTGTTGACAGGGAGAAGAATACGTCAGTTGAGACAGGTGGCTGATGTTCAACTGCAGCTAAATGTATCTTATTACAGATACTGTAGAGCTTGTTATGCCACCTAGCTCTGTGCAACACACACACACACACAGTATGAGGGATGTCCCACTGTTGCAATGTTTAACACCACCATTAACAAACCAACATTTTCACATAAATTCCGAGAACAGCCTGCGTGGCACTAAGTCATGCTTCTTTCTCCACCAGTCATACTGAGGAATAGTTGCTGATGTATTGGCCATTCAATGTATTAGGCAAACTCTTCTTTCTACACCAAAGGGAGAGAGAAATATGCTTATTTATGCGGAATCAGTCAGTAACTGGTCTTTGTCCTTGTGTTCTGCCTGATGAACTGATTAATGCTCGACTCATGAGCTGGAGGAGGAGGAGGTGGGGAATCAGGGGAGGAGGAGGAGAAGGAGGAGGTGGGGAATCAGGGGAGGAGGAGGGAGGTGGGGAATCAGGGGAGGAGAAGGTGGGGAATCAGGGGAGGAAGAGGAGGAGAGGGTGAAGGGAGCAGAGGAGGAGGAGAAGGTGGAGAATCAGGGGAGGAGGAGAGGGTCAAGGGCGCAGAGGAGGAAGAGGCAAATCAGTGGAGGAGGAGAGGGTGAAGGGAGCAGAGGAGAGGGTGAAGGGAGCAAAGGAGGAGGAGGGGAATCAGGGGAGGAGGAGGAAGAGAGGGTGAAGGGAGCAGAGGAGGAGGTGGGGAATCATGGGAGGAGGAGGAGGAGGAGAGGGTGAAGGGAGCAGAGGAGGAGGAGGAGGAAGAGAGGGTGAAGGGAGCAGAGGAGGAGGTGGAGGAGGGGAATCAGGGGAGGAGGAGGAGAGGGTGAAGGGAGCAGAGGAGGAGGAGGAGGGGACTCAGGGGAGGAGGAGGAAGAGAGGGTGAAGGGTGCAGAGGAAGAGGAGGAGGAAAAGGAATAAGAAGAGGGTGCTAGAAATCTGAAAAGAAAACAATAAGAGAGCGGAAAGAGAGGAGGGTTGTTATAGAGTCAAGGAGTTATATTAGATTTCCTCAAATCAGCCAAATCACAGTTGTGATGCATAGGTGGTGTACACTAGCTACATTAAGGTATAGGTGGTGTACACTAGCTACATTAAGATATAGGTGGTGTACACTAGCTACATTAAGGTATAGGTGGTGTACACTAGCTACATTAAGGTATGGGTGGTGTACACTAGCTACATTAAGGTATATGGGGTGTACACTAGCTACAGTACAGTAAGGTATAGGTGGTGTACACTAGCTACAATAAGGTATAGGTGGTGTACACTAGCTACATTAAGGTATAGGTGGTGTACACTAGCTACATTAAGGTATAGGTGGTGTACACTAGCTACATTAAGGTATAGGTGGTGTACACTAGCTACATTAAGGTATAGGTGGTGTACACTAGCTACATTAAGGTATAGGTGGTGTACACTAGCTACATTAAGGTATATGTGGTGTACACTAGCTACAGTACAGTAAGGTATAGGTGGTGTACACTAGCTACAATAAGGTATAGGTGGTGTACACTAGCTATATTAAGGTATAGGTGGTGTACACTAGCTACATTAAGGTATAGGTGGTGTACACTAGCTACATTAAGGTATAGGTGGTGTACACTAGCTACATTAAGGTATAGGTGGTGTACACTAGCTACATTAAGGTATATGTGGTGTACACTAGCTACAGTACAGTAAGGTATAGGTGGTGTACACTAGCTACATTAAGGTATATGTGGTGTACACTAGCTACATTAAGGTATAGGTGGTGTACACTAGCTACAGTACAGTAAGGTATAGGTGGTGTACACTAGCTACAGTACAGTAAGGTATAGGTGGTGTACACTAGCTACATTAAGGTATAGGTGGTGTACACTAGCTACATTAAGGTATATGTGGTGTACACTAGCTACAGTAATTTATAGGTGGTGTGCACTAGCTACAGTACAGTAAGGTATATGTGGTGTACACTAGCTACATTAAGGTATATGTGGTGTACACTAGCTACAGTACAGTAAGGTATATGTGGTGTACACTAGCTACATTAAGGTATATGTGGTGTACACTAGCTACAGTAATTTATAGGTGGTGTACACTAGCTACAGTACAGTAAGGTATTTGTGGTGTACACTAGCTACAGTAAGGTATAGGTGGTGTACACTAGCTACAGTACAGTAAGGTATAGGTAGTGTACACTAGCTACAGTAAGGTATAGGTGGTGTACACTAGCTACAGTACAGTAAGGTATAGGTGGTGTACACTAGCTACAGTAAGGTATAGGTGGTGTACACTAGCTATAGTACAGTAAGGTATATGTGGTGTACACTAGCTACAGTAATTTATAGGTGGTGTACACTAGCTACAGTACAGTAAGGTATAGGTGGTGTACACTAGCTACATTAAGGTATAGGTGGTGTACACTAGCTACAGTAAGGTATAGGTGGTGTACACTAGCTACAGTACAGTAAGGTATAGGTGGTGTACACTAGCTACAGTAAGGTATAGGTGGTGTACACTAGCTACAGTACAGTAAGGTATATGTGGTGTACACTAGCTACAGTAAGGTATAGGTGGTGTACACTAGCTACAGTACAGTAAGGTATAGGTGGTGTACACTAGCTACAGTAAGGTATAGGTGGTGTACACTAGCTACAGTAAGCAAACTGTAAACCGGGCACAGCATCACAACAAGAAACAAACAACACTTTTATATTCTTTGGCTCAGGCATGGATTTAGCATACATGGGGGGGGCTAATTTGCCATCCATACAGTATTGCTGAGGTGGCTTTAAAAGGTTGCCCTTTTTCTGTGTCTCCATGGCGATGATCCCATCTGGGATCTGGGATCTGAACCCTGAAACCCTCTGGTCACGAGCCCAGATATCTAATCTATCTCTGTTGGTTGTTTGCTGCTGATGACACTGCAGAAACTGAGTTGTTTATAGTAGCGATACTAGCGAAGAAGGAAGAACGTCGAAGTGACCTAACTGTTGTCAGGGAAACGTTCAGGTTCAGAATACTCTCTCAGGGGGGTGTCATGACTAAAATCCTACTCATATGAATCTAACAAACCAGGATGGGAGCGAAGCAGCGTGCTACCACAACACACTAGGACACAGGGGGCTCTTTAGCGTGAAATCGAGATGGCCGCGGGACCTAGGGAGCTCTGGGACTGCCTTCTGTGTACCATGAAGTGTTTGAAGGTTTCTCTAAAAGAGATTCTAGACTCATAGGGTCTCATCCCTACTCAAACACTCTAGGAAGGAAAAAAATATGAATTTTGATATTAATTAATAATCATTATGTTTAGTTTTTGAGCCCGCGACGCCTGAAGCGTGAGAGTAGTTAATGTTTCACACTGTGGGAGTGGAGGGGGGTCATTAAAGAGATTGTTCTCTCTCCTTCGGCAGGGAACTGGTGTGTCACAATACGGGGGCAACGGGGAAACAGCAGGGAGGCCTGCGCATGCTAACACAGACACACAGAGAGAGAAACACACACACAGAGAAATGTACACGCACATGCGCACACACACACACACACTCAGAAATATATATACAGAATTACACTCACACAAATACACACACACACACACACACACACACACACACACGCACACGCACACGCACACGCACACACACACACACAGAAAGCCACACACATCACATCCCTGCAGTACTGCACAGCGCCAAGGACACACGTTCCTTTAAAAACACATAATTTTGTGTGTGTCACACATACTAAAACACTCTGCATGCAGGGTCCCATGAACACAAGGAGCATATAAGCTGAATCTTCCCTTTAATGCAGCAACAGCAGTATACAGTAAAGTCAGCGAAGAGGATGGACAATGCCGTAGATAAACCCTAACCCTGGGTAGACAACACTTTGATGTCACTGTGAAAGGAAACTGCTGCAGCACTATTGCAGCCAACCAAACACAATGCAGACAACCAACCGTCAACCAACCTTGCTTTAACACGCCCGGTCGGCTCACGCAGACTTGCGCAGGCGTTAGCGGTCACTGTTGAGCGCGAGCCGTCAGCACTGTAATTACATCCTAATGGCAATGCAACGTGGGCTGGCTGCACTTGTCTGTCTCCTGGCAGAGAGAGAAAAAGGGAAGAGAGAGAGAAATGGAAGAGGGAAAGAGATAGAGAAGAGAAGGAAAGAGAGGAGAGAGCATGAAAGAGAAGAAGAGAAAGAGAGCGAGAGGGGGGCTAGAGAGAGAGCTTAGAGAGAGAGGTGGGGGTGGGGGGGAGAGAGAGAGCGAGGAGAGAGAGAGAGAGAGAGAGAGAGAGAGAGAGAGAGAGGATAGAGAGAGAGAGAGGAGAGGGAAGAGTGAGTGTCAGGCAGCAGCCAAGGCCTGGCTCTGCCCCGTCAGTCACCCTGACACCTGGAACCACTCAATCTCCTTAGCCCACAGTGGGGGAGAGAGATGGAGGGAGAGAGAGAGATGGAGGGAGGGAGAGGGAGGGAGAGAGATGGAGGTAGGGAGAGGGAGGGAAGGAGGGGGCAGGGAGGGAGAGGGAGGGAGGGAGGAAGAGAGATGGGGGAGGGAGGGAGAGAGATGGAGGGAGGAATAGGGAGGAGAGAGAGGAGGGCGGAGGGGGGAGAGAGATGGAGGGAGGAATAGGGAGGGAGAGAGATGGAGGGGGAGATGGAGGGAGGGAGAGAGAGGGAGAGAGATGGAGGGAGGAATAGGGAGGGAGAGAGATGGAGGGAGGGAGAGGGAGGGAGAGAGATGGAGGGAGGGAGAGGGAGGGAGAGAGATGGAGGTAGGGAGAGGGAGGTGAAGGAGGGGGCAGGGAGGGAGCGGGAGGGAAGGAGGGGGCAGGGAGCATGATGGATATGGCATTGGAGGCTGGTGACTTGAACAATTGAGGAGGAATCCAGGGAGACGGCAAAGTGTGTTTAAAAAATTGTCAAAGACTAATTATTTTAACCTAAAGCATTTAATAAAGACATGTATAGTACACTATTATGGGGAATGAGGATGAGAGGGCTTCTTACAGTGTTGGGAAGGGATCACAGCAGTGATTGAATGAGAGTATGAGGCATGAGTTGAGGTGTTCAGAGGCTTGACTTCAGTGCAGAACAGGATTTGTCTGGGAAAACAAAAGCAATAACACAACACATTACACAGTTAGACAAAAGAGCTAAGAATGAGTTAGTCCAAGCAAAGAGTAAAATCATTGATGTGTAATAATGTGATTGTGTTTGTGAATGTGATTGACTCTACATACAGTAATGAGAGAAAATTGATAGGGGTACTCACAGTGCTTGGAGGGAAACATTCAATGTGCCAGTGGATGAGCAGCACATGAGACGTGGCTTCAGTTAACGTCAGGAGAGAGTTGGCGATGGTAGTGGAGTGGTCATCACCTCTTAATCAGGGAACGGAGGGGACTTGGCTGTAAATACAAATAGCAGATACATTCCATTACAGCTGTGCCATTGTAGGTTTGAACAACAAGTTTCTCCATGAAGTTAAACTCAGACATCTCCAAATTCACAGACAAACACAGACTGCGCATCTCGCCCACTTGACACATCAAAGTAGCCCAAGAAACGTTCCTGAATAAATTCCTGATCATCCACATACCTGACGATAACTGACAACTGCAAGCAGACTGGTGGCACCATAGGTCCCTGAGTGGGGGGGCAATTTTTACCCCCTGGGGCCCGGAGTTTTTCCTTATCTGTTAACTTATTTAGGAAAACTCTGGACCCTATAAGGTATGACAGTGATTCATCAGTTGTAAAAGGTTTTATAAGGTCTATGATGGGAGCAGTTTTTCTTCATCAGGTCACATGGATGAAAACCCTGTCCAACTGCATCAACCTTATACTTATATCATATGAATTACATTTAGACGAGATCAGGAGAGGGATTCCCTCGACCCAGATACAGAGACAACAACTGACAGACAATAGAACTCACAGGGCTGAGCTTGCTTTATGCATGTTTGCATCAAGGCAGGCCTATGCAACTGTAGGCCTTATAAAACATTAACTCACATCTGTCGTCACTATTCTGTTGACTGATTCATTCCAGTTAATCATTTTGAGTTGAAAACATATAGGCAGCCTAGCCAGTCCAATTTTGAATATAAAACAAATTTGATCACATTCACATTTTCTCCTGACACACAAATGGACTATAAATACATAACGTTACCAATTAGTTACCCTGACCAGATGGACAGGGCGCATAGGCTGTATGCAGCTGCTATTATTAGTAGCCTACAGTTGATCAGACTGGAAAATCATGAATTTACTGATTTACTGATCCATCATGAATTTACCTAATCCTATGATCAGATGGACAACATGTCAGCTCATATTGCAAAAGCTTTGATTTGTTGGAGGTCATCCTCCGGAAGTAGTCATCATTAACATGTAGGTCTATGGAAGGAGGTGAGGCCTACGAGCCTCCTAGGTTTTGTATTGAAGTCAATGTACCCAGAGGAGGACAGAAGCCAGCTGGCTACACCATGGTGCTACCCCAGAGAGTGCTGTTGAAGTTACTATTGACCATTGCAAAACAGTGTGTTTTAATCAATTATTTGGTGACATATGAATATATTTAGTATAGTTTTATCTAAAAAGGATAACTTTTTTAGTTTTTTAGTTTCACTTTTAAAAAAAATGAAATTTCACTGAGGAGGATGGACCTCCTCTTCCTCCTCTGAGGAGCCTCCACTGGCATATGGAGGAAGGGGGGGTGGCGGAAGGGAAGGAAAGGAGGAAGGGGAAGGAAGGTGGGACAGAGGCAAGTGGAGAGAGAGACAGACGAGGGGAGCAGGGAGCGTTATATATTTGGAGGGGAGGAGAGAGGGAGGGAGAGAGCTAAGAGGTGAGATGGATTATTAGGGAGAGAAAGAAGAAGTAAAGAGGTAAACATATAGTAGTGGAGGTGAAGAGGGAGTAGAATAGTTTCATATGCAAGCAGCCACCTCTGTCTCACTGTCTCACTGTGTGATCTTCTGTTCGTCCGTAGCTGCATGGCATTGACATACCTACCTACATTGTCTGTTTGCTCAACACCTGTCTGTCCTGTTCCCCCTGTAAACTGCATCGCCCCTGTTGTATACACTATAGTCCCTCCATGTCCTTCCTCTGTTACCCTGTCTCTTTAGATATCAATACGCCATATCAATGATCATCAGAAGTACTTTTCTTACTCTTTGAGGGACGAACAACAGGAAACAGAGATCGGATTCGTCACGACAACAAAAGACAACAGAAAAGCAGGGAAACTCTTCCTGCAAGAATATAACTCCCCGTCTCGGGCAGGATGTATTTTTACCCCGAAAGCCCAAGCACACCTGCTGAGTGCCGAGGCGCCCAGGCTTTATTTCTCCATCCATTATTCATACGCCAGCTCCATTATGAGAACACGTCCTGTCCTTATGAAGATACTGTCTGTCTGCCTCACAAGCTGTTCAGTGAAAATGCAGAGCTGTTGTAGAGACCTACAGTATGTGAGGAACAAAGGGAAACAGAATGGGATTTTGTTGGCAATGCACTGCGCATAGATCGTGTGGGTAAAATGTGTTAGGGTGAATGCATTGGCGAGGAAGAGGTCCGCAAACATTGGAACAGTGAAGAAGTAAGCAAGTGCACTGTGCTGCATGCAGACATACACATGCACAGACACACGTGCATACATACATTTATACACGCATGCACACAGACAGACAGACAGACAGACAGACAGACAGACAGACAGACAGACAGACGACACATGACACATGACACATGACACAACACTCCAGTCCCCCCTCTCTGTGTTCATATTCTTCATCTCTGAGGTTTGGGGGAATTAGCTAGATTTTTCCATCTTGCTTTGATGATGATGCAGCACCACAGTATGCTGTTTTGACTGCAGCTCTGTATTCGCTGCAAAGCCCTGTTTTAGCACCCTCAGGGGGAATCTCCTCTTCCAGTACTCGTTTGCAGCGCTGCATATGTTTTGCTGAAATGTTCAGATTTGTTGCTCACTACGGTCACAGCCACTGTCAAAGAAGAGGAAATGCGATTGCTCCAAAACATGGCCTGAATTCTAGAGATTTCAGAGACATTCAGGGGTAATTTTGCAGCACTGTTTTAATAGTGCATTAAAGAAGAGCTTAAAGCAGAGAGTGTGTTGTGATACCCCAGGATAGATTCCACCATTTTAAAGGACATTATACTGGACAGTAATAAAGACAAACACACACACACACACACACACACACACACACACACACACACACACACACACACACACACACACACACACACACACACACACACACACACACACACACACAGTTTGGTTCTTCGTCTCCGTAGCTCTACGGTCGACAGTTTCAAGAACTTGAGGAGTTTTATACTCTTTGAGATAAGGCCCATGAGTGTGTTTTCATGGACACATGAAAGAGAGCAAGAGAAAGAGAGAAAAATACACTGCTCAAAAAAAATAAAGGGAACACTTAAACAACACAATGTAACTCCAAGTGAATCACACTTCTGTGAAATCAAATTGTCCACTTAGGAAGCAACACTGATTGACAATAAATTTCACATGCTGTTGTGCAAATGGAATAGACAAAAGGTGGAAATGATAGGCAATTAGCAAGACACCCCCACAAAAGGAGTGATTCTGCAGGTGGTGACCACAGACCACTTCTCAGTTCCTATGCTTCCTGGCTGATGTTTTGGTCACTTTTGAATGCTGGCGGTTTCTCTCACTCTAGTGGTAGCATGAGACGGAGTCTACAACCCACACAAGTGCAGTTCATCCAGGATGGCACATCAATGCGAGCTGTGGCAAAAAGGTTTGCTGTGTCTGTCAGCGTAGTGTCCAGAGCATGGAGGCGCTACTAGGAGACAGGCCAGTACATCAGGAGATGTGGAGGAGGCCGTAGGAGGGCAACAACCCAGCAGCAGGACCGCTACCTCCGCCTTTGTGCAAGGAGGAGCACTGCCACAGCCCTGCAAAATGACCTCCAGCAGGCCACAAATGTGCATGTGTCTGCTCAAACGGTCAGAAACAGACTCCATGAGGGTGGTATGAGGGCCCGACGTCCACAGGTGGGGGTTATGCTTACAGCCCAACACCATGCAGGACGTTTGGCATTTGCCAGAGAACACCAAGATTGGCAAATTCGCCACTGGCGCCCTGTGCTCTTCACAGATGAAAGCAGGTTCACACTGAGCACATGAGCACATGTGTGACAGAGTCTGGAGACGCCGTGGAGAACGTTCTGCTGCCTGCAACATCCTCCAGCATGACTGGTTTGGCGATGGGTCAGTCATGGTGTGGGGTGGCATTTCTTTGTGGGGCCGCACAGCCCTCCATGTGCTCGCCAGAGGTAGCCTGACTGCCAATAGGTACCAAGATGAGATCCTCAGACCCCTTGCGAGACCATATGCTGACACATGCACATTTGTGGCCTGCTGGAGGTCATTTTGCAGGGCTCTGCCAGTGCACCTCCTTGCACAAAGGCGGAGGTAGCGGTCCTGCTGCTGGGTTGTTGCCATCCCCCTTTTTGGGGGTGTCTTGCTAATTGCCTATAATTTCCACCTTTTGTCTATTCCATTTGCACAACAGCATGTGAAATTTATTGTCAATCAGTGTTGCTTCCTAAGTGGACAGTTTGATTTCACAGAAGTGTGATTGACTTGGAGTTACATTGTGTTGTTTAAGTGTTCCCTTTATTTTTTTGAGCAGTGTATTTTTCTCTCTTTCTCTTGCTCTCTTTCATGTGTCCATGAAAACACACTCATGGGCCTTATCTCAAAGAGTAGAAAACTCCTCAAGTTCTTGAAACTGTCGACCGTAGAGCTCCGAAGACGAAGAACCAAACGTAGCACAGAATTCTCTCCGAAAGAACTGAATCATGTGGTTCAGTTCCATAAAACTCCTCTCAGAAGTTGAAACCGGGGGGAAATGAAGGCCGTGTCATACATCAATCATCATCTGGCCTGACGTAGATCTAGAACACTAAAGTGGCTCAGCAACTCAGATAAAGACATGAAAAGCAGCCACGATGGAGTTCACGCTTAGTCACTTTCCCCCAGAAATGTAGGCCGACCTATAAAAGTTTTATCAAGAGAACAGTAACACTTCTTTGTCTTGCATTCACACTCCCATAGAAACAAACTTTATGTTACATCGAAGTTATTATTTTTCTCATACTTACCATGGATTTGTGTTTTTCTATCAGAGGACAAGACATGTTTTATTGGCATTTCCCGACAGACTGGCTCGGTACTTGTTGTGGCTCACACTTTGGACATCGGAGAAGCAGTAATATTGTGTAGTGGCTAGAGTGCTGTGATCAGTCGGTCAGTTTCAGAGATGTGATAGGAGATTGTCTGTCAGCAACACTGGGGTTCTGGGCTTCACTATGAGGCTTTATCAGGCCTTGGCAATTCAGAGAGAGAGAGAGATTGAGGTTTAGAAAGTAAGGAGTGAGGGGTGTATAGAGAGAGAGAGAGAGAGAGAGAGAGAGAGAGAGAGAGAGAGAGAGAGAGAGAGAGAGAGAGAGAGAGAGAGAGAGAGAGAGAGAGAGAGAGAGAGAGAGAGAGAGAGAGAGAGAGAGAGGGTATAAAGAGAGGAAGGAGACTAGTGGGAGAAGGATGGGTGAGAGCACAAGAAGGAGGTGAGGGAGAGAGAGAGAGAGGCGTCACTACAGACACGGGTTCGATCCCAGGCTTTGTCGCAGCTGGCCGCAACTGGGAGACTCATGAGGCGGCGCACAATTGGCCCAGCTTCATCCGGGTTAGGGGAGGGTTTGGCCAGCTGGGATGTCCTTGTCCCATCGCGCTCTAGTGACTCCTTGTGGCGGACTGGGCACATGCATGCTGACTTCAGTCACCAGTTGTACGGTGTTTCCTCCTACACATTTGTGAGATTGGCTTCCGAGTTAAGCGAGCAGTGTGTCAACAAGCAGTGCGGCTTGGCAGGATCGTGTTTCAGAGGACGCATGGCTCTCGACCTTCGCCTCTCCCAAGTCCGTACGGGAGTTGCAGCCATGGGACAAGACTGTAACTACCAATTCGATATCACGAAATTGGGGAGAAAAAGGGTTAAAAAGCACAGCAACATTTATTTATTTTTTTAAGAAAGATTAGACAGCATATGAAAGAGGAAAGGGAAGAACAGAGTGATGGTCATACAGAGATGGCCAGCAAAGGAGAGATGAAGAGGGGAGGAGCAACAGAGTAAGAGAGAGCGCCTCATGGTCCCAGAGTAATATCAGACACTAGCCACCCTGCTGACAGCTGAGTCCCCACTATGTCAGTCACTCCATCTAACGCTGTGACAGTCCCAGAGTCCCCAACAACACAACAGTAGCTACAGTATGCTGGAGTCCTGTGTACAGTGCAATGCCCACGGCAGGTCACACTTCACAGACATCCCCATTCCCTTTCTAAAAGCCAACACACACACACACACACGCTTGTACACACACACACAATCACGGGTGCTCACCTGCACACATGTGCTATCCCACACTTGCTAATGCAAGCACACAGGCACACACACGCAGGCACTCACACATACACACACACACACAGACACACACACCTCAGGCTGCCCCTGTGAAGACAGTCTAGGCCTGTACTTACCCTGTAGCTGCATGACTGTATCCCATGTCTGTGTGTCGCTGTCGGAGTCCCCCAAAGTTGTTCTTCGTGTGTCCTCATAATAACTCCTCTGTGTGGTGTTGATGCAGTGTGTCTGTCCTCTTTTGATTACTGAAAGTGAAATGCACTGTGGTCGTATAGTGTCCTCTGTTCTGTGCTTGTGCTGTCTATACCGGACAGCCTCCGCTGACACACAGACAAACTGACAGACTCCTGTTCTTCTGACCCCTGCACACACCTCGTATCACCAGAGACACAGAGAGAGATTCACACAGAGGTCAAACCCCCTACTACGACCCAGCCAGCCAGCCTGGAGAAGAGGTCAAAGGTCAGCCAGCAGGAAGCAGAACCCTCACTCTGCCGTTTTCTCCTCCTTTCTGCAGCGACGACCTTCCTCCAGACTCACCCTCGGGTGAGGAGGGAAAGAGAGAGGGAGAAGAGGAGCTCCAGCCTGAGCTCCAAGCCCAGCCCCAACCTGAACCCCAGCCTCAGCCTAAACCCGAGGGCACGAGCGTGGGCGAAACACAGCAGGAGGTCACCCCCGCAGCTTCCCGCTCACCTAGCGGAGGGGAACTCGAGCAGGAGGAGGGAGAACGAGGAGATAAGGAGGAGGAGGAGATAAAGCAGAAAGAGGTGGTGGATTCGCAGCAGGAGCAGCGGCATGAGGGAGAGGCAGCAGTAGAGGCTGAGGTGGAGGAGGAGGAGGAGGAAGAGGATGGGGCAGAGGCCCAGGGGGGAGCGGCGGGGAGGAGGGCCAGCCTGCACCACACAGCTTCCCCCATGAGGGTGCAGCGCAACGGGGCCTGCTCGCACTCTGCCACCTCCGACTACGAGCTCTCGCTCGACCTCAAAAACAAGCAGGTAGGGTGTGTGGGGGTGGGGGTGGGGGTGGGGGGGGGGGGGGGGGGGGGGCGGTGTGATATGGGCGAGGGTAGGGGAGAGGGGGGCTCGGCTTGGGTTGTACTGTATGTCTTGTGGTCTTTGTGGTCATTTGTTGAGGTTCTGTCTGAGGTCAAGGCTGTTTGTTTTGTCTGTTGAGGCTGTTGTTGTTTTGGTTCACCTGAGATTGTTTGTTTGTTACGGCTGTTTTTTTGTGGATTGGCCTCGGCTGGCAGTTGATTGACATTATTTGCCTTTGAAGTTGGCTCTGCAGGTGTTTTTAGGGTGTTTTGAGTTGTTGAGTCTTGCTGTCTTCTTCATTAACATGAGTCATCATCATCATCACCACTGTCATTTTCACCTTCATTGACATAACATGGCTCTTGTCTTTTGAACAGATGTGGAACAGTGACCTTCCACTGAGGCGGTGTGTGTTTTGTTCTCACAGCACCTTCTTCTGCTGTGTGGCAGCTTGCTGTTTAATGAATGGCTCACACTGTGTGTCTAAGTGTCTGGGAGGTTTTTAAATGGAAAACATTTAGTTGCTTGCCACCGACTCTTTCTCTTTCTCTCACTCACACAATCACACATTCTCTTGTATAGATGATGCATCGTCATGGTAACAGTATGAAGTAATATTCCCAATGGTGGTTGTGCTGCTTGCATGGACTAAACTCATGTCTTCTCTCCTGGTCTGTTTGTCTTATGTTGTTTTCACCTTAACGTCATATGTTCAGAGTTGCCATATGTCTAGACTAGAAACTCTACTGTACATGTAGTAAGTGTTCAGGAAATCATCCATGTGTGATGGCCCTGCTAACATACAGAGACCCATCTCACTGTTCTGTGTCTCACATCTCATTTACATGGTGTGTGTGTGTGTGTGTGTACGTACGCGTGGGCATCTGTATGTCAACTCTGTGTGTGTGTGTGTGCCTGTGCTTGCGTGTGTGTGTGTTGTGTGTGTGTGTTCTCATCATCCCATTCATCAGAGACGTTGGATTCATCAGACACTCATCTGCATATGAGGGGCCTTGACACTGCATATGAGGGGCCTTGACCACCCCATTCCCCATTCCGTCCACTGACCTTCAACCAGGTAACCTTTCCATTCTCCATCTCATCCACTGACCTTCAACCAGGTAACATTTCCATTCTCATCTCGTCCACTGACCTTCAACCAGGTAACCTTTCCATTCTCCATCTCATCCACTGACCTTCAAACAGGTAACATTTCCATTCCCCATCTCATCCACTGACCTTCAACCAGGTAACATTTCCATTCCCCATCTCATCCACTGACCTTCAACCAGGTAACCTTTCCATTCCCATTCCGTCCACTGACCTTCAACCAGGTAAACTTTCCATTCCCCATCCCGTCCACTGACCTTCAACCAGGTAACCTTTCCATTCCCCATCCCGTCCACTGACCTTCAACCAGGTAACCTTTCCATTCCCCATCTCGTCTACTGACCTTCAACCAGGTAACCTTTCCATTCCCCATCCCGTCCACTGACCTTCAACCAGGTAACCTTTCCATTCCCCATCTCATCCACTGACCTTCAACCAGGTAACCTTTCCATTCCCCATCTCGTCTACTGACCTTCAACCAGGTAACCTTTCCATTCCCATTCCGTCCACTGACCTTCAACCAGGTAAGACAACCTTTCCATTTCCAGCTCTCACACAGATCACCAGTCACACCTCAAGACCAGAGAAAGAGAGAAAAGAGAGAAACTTGTGAAGCAGTGTCGTTCTCAAGGCGTAAAAACAAAAACTTGCTGAACCATATACAGCGCCTTCATTTACATGTTAGTCATTTATCAGACACTCGTATCCTCTCCGCTAGCGCGATCAAATTCGACAACATCCGGTGAAATCGTAGCGCGCCAAATTCAAAATACAAAATCGTAATATTAAACATTCATGAAAATACAAATGTCATACATGATACTTTAGCTTAGAATCTTGGTAATCTAACTGCGTTGTCAGATTTCAAAAAGGATTTACGGCGAAAGCATAGCATTCGATTGTCTGAGGACAGCGCCCCATTTTAACATATCTTTCAAACCAGCACTGGCGACACAAAATCATAAATAGCGATAAAATAAATCACTTACTTTTGAAGATCTTCCTCTGGTTGCAATCCCAAATGTCCCAGCTACACAATGAATGGTCGTTTTGTTCGATAAAGTCCTTCTTTATATCACAAAAACGCTGTTTAGTTGGCGCCATTGAATTCAGTAATCCAGTCTTTCAACATGCATACAAAGGATTCCAAAATGTTAACAGCAAAGTTCATCCAAACGATGTTTTTTTATTAATCTTCAGGTTGTCTAATATCTAAATAAACTATAATATTTCAGACGGAGAGCGCGCCCACGTTCACGCTCAACTTGGAACGACAAGAAATACTTAATATATTTTTTTTTAAATAAAACCTTGTAAAAAGACTGTTGACATCTAGTGGAAGCCATAGGAACTGCAACCTGGGAGGCGGAAATAAGATATTTCAATAGCATTGCATTAGAAGTCATTCCAAGCTCAAATAATTTTTTTAACGGATCTATTTTCCTCGGGTTTTTGCCTGCTATATCAGTTCTGTTATATGCACAGACATTATTTTAACAGTTTTAGAAACGTCAGAGTGTTTTATATCCAATCGTATCAATTATATGCATATCCTAGCTTCTGGGCCTGAGTAACAGGCAGTTTACTTTGGGCACGTCAGAAAGACGGAAATTTAGGAAACTAGCCTTACTCGCAGAGAGCTTACCCAGAGCAAATTACAGTTAGTCGCCCTAATTCACCCCTTATCACCCTCATCCTCTCCCCTATTTCACCCCTTATCACCCTCATCCTCTCCCCTATTTCACCCCTACTCTCCCTCATCCTCACCCCTATTTCACCCCTTGTCACCCTCATCCTCACCCCTTATCTCCATCATCCTCACCCCTATTTCAACACAACTCTTCCTCATCCTCACCCCTATTTCACCCCTTATCTCCATCATCCTCACCCCTATTTCAACACAACTCTTCCTCATCCTCACCCCTATTTCAACACAACTCTTCCTCATCCTCACCCCTATTTCACCCCTTATCTCCATCATCCTCACCCCTATTTCAACACAACTCTTCCTCATCCTCACCACTATTTCACCCCTTATGACCCTCATCCTCACCCCTATTTCACCCCTTATCTCTCTTACGCTAACCTCTAGTCCTTATTAAGTTTTAACCCCCCCCCACCTCGTCACTCTTTTAATCTCTCTTGTAAAGATGATCTCCTTCACTGCCTCCCTCTCTTTGTGTCAGGATTGCTTCACATGTCTGATGTGTTAGATTGATCTTCTGTCCGGAGAGAGGAACTCCAGATGAGGTTTCATTTCACAGCCTACGGGTGGGGAGTAGGTCCTGCCACAGATTAGCGTGAGAGTGATCCCATCACATGGACGATACCTTGATTACTGCAGCAACAGCCCATAAGGCTGTTTATACAGGTGAAGTCGGAAGTTTACATACACTTAGGTTGTAGTCATTAAAACTCGCTTTTCAACCACTCCACATATTTCTTGTTAACAAACTATAGTTTTGGCAAGTCGGTTAGGACATCTACTTTGTGCATGACACAAGTCATTTTTCCAACAATTGTTTACAGACAGATTATTTCACTTATAATTCACTGTATCACAATTCCAGTGGGTCAGAACTTTACATACACTAAGTTGACTGTGCCTTTAAACAGCTTGGAAATATCCCGAAAATGATGTCATGGCTTTAAATAAAATAAAATCAAATCAAATTGTATTAGTCACATACACATGGTTAGCAGATGTTAATGCGAGTGTAGCGAAATGCTTGTGCTTCTAGTTCCGACAATGCAGTAATAACAACAAGTAATCTAACCTAACAATTCCACAACTACTACCTTATACACGCAAGTGTAAAGGGATAAAGAATATGTACATAAAGATATATGAATGAGTGATGGTACAGAACAGCATAGGCAAGATGCAGTAGATGGTATAGAGTACGGTATATACATATGAGATGAGTACTGTAGGGTATGTAAACATAAAGTGGCATAGTTTAAAGTGGCTAGTGGTACATGTATTACATAAAGATGGCAAGATGCAGTAGATGATATAGAGTACAGTATATACATATACATATGAGATGGGTAATGTAGGGTATGTAAACATTATATTAAGTGGCATTGTTTAAAGTGGCTAGTGGTACATTTTTACATAATTTCCATCAATTCCCATTTTTAAAGTGGCTGGAGTTGAGTCAGTATGTTGGCAGCGGCCGCTAAATGTTAGTGGTGGCTGTTTAACAGTCTGATGGCCTTGAGATAGAAGCTGTTTTTCAGTCTCTCGGTCCCTGCTTTGATGCACCTGTACTGACCTCGCCTTCTGGATGATAGCGGGGTGAACAGGCAGTGGCTTGGGTGGTTGTTGTCCTTGATGATCTTTATGGCCTTCCTGTGACATCGGGTGGTGTAGGTGTCCTGGAGGGCAGGTAGTTTGCCCCCGGTGATGCGTTCTGCAGACCTCACTACCCTCTGGAGAGCCTTACGGTTGTGGGCGGAGCAGTTGCCGTACCAGGCGGTGATACAGCCCGACAGGATGCTCTCGATTGTGCATCTGTAGAAGTTTGTGAGTGCTTTTGGTGACAAGCCGAATTTCTTCAGCCTCCTGAGGTTGAAGAGGCGCTGCTGCGCCTTCTTCACAACGCTGTCTGTGTGGGTGGACCAATTCAGTTTGTCCGTGATGTGTACACCGAGGAACTTAAAACTTTCCACCTTCTCCACTACTGACCCGTCGATGTGGATAGGGGGGTGCTCCCTCTGCTGTTTCCTGAAGTCCACAATCATCTCCTTTGTTTTGTTGACGTTGAGTGTGAGGTTATTTTCCTGACACCACACTCCGAGGGCACTCACCTCCTCCCTGTAGGCCGCCTCGTCGTTGTTGGTAATCAAGCCTACCACTGTAGTGTCATCCGCAAACTTGATGATTGAGTTGGAGGCGTGCATGGCCACGCAGTCGTGGGTGAACAGGGAGTACAGGAGAGGGCTCAGAACGCACCCTTGTGGGGCCCCAGTGTTGAGGATCAGCGGGGTGGAGATGTTGTTACCTACCCTCACCACCTGGGGGTGGCCCGTCAGGAAATCGTACTTTAGAAGCTTCTGATAGGCCAATTGACATAATTTGAGTCAATTGGAGGTGTACCTGTTGATGTATTTCAAGGCCTACCTTCAAACTCAGTGTCTCTTTGCTTGACATCATGGGAAAATCTAAATAAATCATCCAAGACCTCAGAAAAGAAATTGTAGACCTCCACAAGTCTGGTTCATCCTTGGGAGCAATTTATGAACGCCTGAAGGTACCACGTTCATCTGTAAAAACAATAGTACGCAAGTATAAACACCATGGTACCACGCAGCTGCCATACCGCTCAGGAAGAAGATGCGCTCTGTCTCCTAGAGATGAAAGTACTTTGGTGTGAAAGTGCAAATCAATCCCAGAACAACAGCAAAGGACCTTGTGAAGATGCTGGAGGAAACAGGTACAAAAGTATCTATATCCACAGTAAAACGAGTCCTATATCAACATAGCCTGAAAGGCCACTCAGCAAGGAAGAAGCCACTGCTCCAAAACCGCCATAAAAAAGCCAGACTACGGTTTGCTACTGCACATGGGGACAAAGATTGTTCTTTTTGGAGAAATGTCCTCTGGTCTGATGAAACAAAAATAGAACTGTTTGGCCATAATGACCATCGTTATGTTTGGAGGAAAAGGGGAGGCTTGCGAGCCGAAGAACACCATCCCAACCGTGAAGGACGGGGGTGGCAGCATCATGTTGTGGGAGTGCTTTGCAGGAGGGACTGGTGCACTATACAAAATAGATGGCGTCATGAGGAAGGACAATTATGTGAAGCAACATCTCAAGACATCAGTCAGGAAGTTAAAGCTTGGTCGCAAATGGGTCTTCCAAATGGACAATGACCCCAAGCATACTTCCAAAGTTGTGGCAAAATGGCTTAATTAAGGACAACAAAGTCAAGGTATTGGAGTGGCCATCCCAAAGCCCTGACCTCAATCCCATAGAAAATGTGTGGGCAGAACTGAAAAATTGTGTGCGAGCAAGGAGGCCACTATACCTGACTCAGTTACACCAGCTCTGTCAGGAGGAATGGGCCAAAATTCACCCAACTTATTGTGGGAAGCTTGTGGAAGGCTACCCGAAACGTTTGACCCAAGATAATCAATTTAAAGGCAATGCTAACAAATACTAATTGAGTGTATGTAAACTTCTGACCCACTGGGAATGTGATGAAATAAATAAAAGCTGAAATAAATCATTCTCTCAACTATTATTCTGACATTTCACATTCTTAAAATAAAGTGGTGATCCTAACTAACCTAAGACAGGAAATTCTTACTAGGATTAAATGTCAGGAATTGTGAAAAACTGAGTTTACATGTAGTTGACTAAGTTGTATGTAAACTTCCGACTTCAACTCTTTGTGCTCACGTAGAGAGTTTATCATAGGCAAAATGCCGTGGTATATTGCTCACTCTATATTTAACATAAACGTTTTTCAGAGCCAACATTTTGGTATTTGGCTATGTAAGTATTGTATATTAGTACAATCATAGTTAATCATGACCAGGACAAAGGTAGTGTTCACAAAAGGCTTTTGGTGTACTCTGACATCAGTTTTCCTGTCATTAGAATCTCCTTGCTCAAGAATAAGCATAGCCTGCTCTGTAGTTGGTATCAGCAGTAGAGAGCTCATTGCAAGTAAGTACCGTGGGTCCAATCAGTCCTGTAAAATAACCTTTGGTCTAATAGCATTAGTTGGACAAGTGTCCCAGTTGATAGGCTGGTTGATGAAGGCTCCCCCCTCTAACAGCTTTTTCCTGAGTCCCATTTGTCGAATTCCCACAATTTTGTCTCTGGGCCCATAATTGCCTTTTTGTTCCGCAGATTCCTTCTTGAGAAAGCATTGGATTCGAGCCTCGTTAATCAAACTACATTTATCTCTGTAATGTTTCTCAGCGGCGGGGTGAGGGATGTTATCAGACTGCCTGTGTTCCCTCATAATCACACTGCAAACCTCCACAAGAGAGAGGGGATATTTATGAGCAATACATCTCACAACGCCATTATGGAAATGCGAGCTAAGTAATCCACATCAACCCAACTTTTTAAGGCAGATTTTTTTGTTGAGGGGGAGAGGCACTCCGCATCTCATAGTTCAATATGTTTACCCGAGCATCTTTAAACTGCTGATGCTTAAAAATGGGTGGATTAGCACATTTTATCACACCGTTGGCTGGGTATGCTGAGAGCAGTGAAAACTGATCGTGTCCCGTCTTCAATACTCTAGAGATTAAATGTTTTGAGAGACTGGTCGATGGAATCCTGTCAAGTTCGTGTTTTATCTTCTGCCAGCTTTTTGCGTCGGTTGAACTGTCACTCTGTATGCCTTTTGAGAAGGGAACGTAGAACCTCCAACTGCATCTCACAACAAAGGTTAATAGACCTCAAAGGGTTGAAGCCGATGCTCAATAAGTCAACTACTTACTCGACCTCAGTGCTCCAGCCATTACCACGAGCCCGTCCTCCCCAATTAAGATGCCACCAATCTCCTGTGCTTGACCCACTGTAGGTTATCGCCTGACTCTCTTACGTTGTGGGCACCAAATGCATCTCCATTCCTGATAAATAGTAAGAGCTGTTCTGATTGATGTTCTATTTCTCAGAATTAGCTGTATCCCTTTTTATGTTACAAAGCACAGTATAACGCCATAATCATGTAAAGTTGACAATTTTCCTGGTGCAAATTAACTGACCTGACATAAATGAGATTATAATTAGGAGGTAGCATTAGTCGTGCCCTCTCAACTATGTGTTTGCTGCATGCAAATGTAATCATCTGCTATTTAATCTCTGTGCCAGAACTCAATTTGAGGGTGACACTCATAAATATACATGGGTCACTAAGCTAAACGTCAATGAATACGATGAACGAACAAATTCAACTGAGGATACCTTTTTCTGAACACAAAATTCTTCAAAATCCCTGAAGTGTGTTTGGCTCATAATTGACTTCAGGCTGGGTTTGCGTACGTGTTCATTTTGTTGTCCACCTGTATCGTGACATTTGGTGAGATGAAGTGAATGGGTTGCGTGACAGACTGTGAATGCCAGCTCGTCCTTGGAGACTATTCACCCCGATGAATGCAGCCAGGGAGAAGGCCAAGAGATACCATCCATAGCACATTTCTCTGAATAGCCAGATCTGATAAACCAGAACAAAAAATAGCACTTCAAAAAAACAGATTGTTCCCCATAGAAAGTCTGACCTTTAATATTGGAAACCATTTTCATTCCTGGCATAAACATCTCTCCCGAAAACAAACTATGAATGCGCTATTTCTGCAAGCCTTGGGGTATTAATATTTCAGTGGCAAAGAGGCGGAGTCCCATCTCTCATACCCAGACTGGTCTTGTTTCAATTCAACAGCAGCAACTCCATTCGTACATAAAGTCAAAGGCTTGGTTGTGTGTGAATTCTGTCTGTCCTATAAAGTCCACTTGGCTCTCGCCCTTTGACCCTCTAGTGTGTAACGTTTGGTTATCAAACCATATTATAACCCCAAAATACCATTTGCCTCATGTTAGATGGGTTCGCCTCAGCATTTTTTAAATAAATGTTTCTGAATTTTTCATTGAAGAGTTTTCAAAACTTTTGAAATCAGGTTTTAACCCAAACCCTGTTCCTGGAGAGAGACCCTCCTGTAGGTTTTAACCCTGTTCCTGGAGAGAGACCCTCCTGTAGGTTTTAACCCTGTTCCTGGAGAGAGACCCTCCTGTAGGTTTTCACTCCAACCCTGTTCCTGGAGAGATACCCTCCTGTAGGTTTTCACTCCAACCCTGTTCCTGGAGATCTACCCTCCTGTAGGTTTTCACTCCAACCCTGTTCCTGGAGAGCTACCCTCCTGTAGGTTTTCACTCCAACCCTGTTCCTGGAGATCTACCCTCCTGTAGGTTTTCACTCCAACCCTGTTCCTGGAGAGAGACCCTCCTGTAGGTTTTAACCCTGTTCCTGGAGAGCTACCCTCCTGTAGGTTTTAACCCTGTTCCTGGAGAGCTACCCTCCTGTAGGTTTTAACCCTGTTCCTGGAGAGAGACCCTCCTGTAGGTTTTAACCCTGTTCCTGGAGAGACCCTCCTGTAGGTTTTCACTCCAACCCTGTTCCTGGAGAGAGACCCTCCTGTAGGTTTTCACTCCAACCCTGTTCCTGGAGAGATACCGTCCTGTAGGTTTTCACTCCAACCCTGTTCCTGGAGATCTACCGTCCTGTAGGTTTTCACTCCAACCCTGTTCCTGGAGAGATACCGTCCTGTAGGTTTTCACTCCAACACCAGTTGTAACTAACCTGATTCAGCTCATGAACCAGCTAATTATTAGAATCAGGTGAGCTAGATGAGGGTTGGAGTGAAAACCTACAGGACGGTAGCTTTCCAGGAACAGGGTTGGAGTGGAAACCTAAAGGACGCTAGCTTTCCAGGAACAGGGTTGGAGTGGAAACCTACAGGACGCTAGCTTTCCAGGAACAGGGTTGGAGTGAAAACCTACAAGACGGTAGATCTCCAGGAACAGGGTTGGAGTGAAAACCTACAGGATGGTAGATCTCCAGGAACAGGGTTGGAGTGAAAACCTACAGGACGGTAGATCTCCAGGAACAGGATTGGAGTGAAAAACTACAGGATGGTAGATCTCCAGGAACAGGGTTGGAGTGAAAACCTACAGGATGGTAGATCTCCAGGAACAGGATTGGAGTGAAAACCTACAGGATGGTAGATCTCCAGGAACAGGGTTGGAGTGAAAACCTACAGGATGGTAGATCTCCAGGAACAGGGTTGGAGTGAAAACCTACAGGATGGTAGATCTCCAGGAACAGGGTTGGAGTGAAAACCTACAGGACGGTAGATCTCCAGGAACAGGGTTGGAGTGAAAACCTACAGGATGGTAGATCTCCAGGAACAGGGTTGGAGTGGAAACCTACAGGATGGTAGATCTCCAGGAACAGGATTGGAGTGAAAACCTACAGGATGGTAGATCTCCAGGAACAGGGTTGGAGTGAAAACCTACAGGATGGTAGATCTCCAGGAACAGGGTTGGAGTGAAAACCTACAGGACGGTAGATCTCCAGGAACAGGATTGGAGAGCCCTGCTCTACGGTATCTCCATTGCCCCTCAGTCTATCTTTTAGTTCCACTACCCACCTTCTCCCTCCATCCCACCATCTCTCTCTCCTGCTCACCCAGGCTCTCAGTGTCTAATGGAGATGGCAGAATGTATCAGAGAGATACAGGCTCAGATAAAGCTGTGATGGGACCTAAATTCTTAATGCGCCGTCCCCTACCAACTCATTCGGAAGGCAAACCAAACAAGCCAAACTGCCGTCTTTAATCAAACGCAGCCCCCTCCCAGCTCCCGGCTCAGATCCAAGGCTATTTCTGCCTCAGACATTATTTCTGTAATTCCTTTTGACGAGTGACACCTTTCTGAGGGATGGGTTGCGGTTATTACCTTAACTCTGTTTTTTAAGCCTCCCCATTCTGTCCAGACGAAGTCAGCAGAGTGACCAAGCTGATTTTGTCATATTGAGTGTGTACTCAAAGTTCCGTCCGTCTGAACATTCCAGATAGATAAAAAGTGATGAATATTCAAGGCAAGGCCCAATACCGGTCTGCGGGAAGAGAAAGCGATGTTGTCATTCTGAGATGCCTCAGAGAGACTATAGACTATAGCTTAATAGTGCCAGGCTCATGCAGAACGACCTTAATATTCTCCCAACATCTCTTCCCTTTCTCACAGAGGCCTCGCTGCAGAGCAATGTAAAAGGGATCAGATAAGATGGATTTCTCAGTGTCATTTCGGTTTTCTAAAGAGCCTTTCTAAGGGATGGAGTTCTCCAAATGACAATGGGCCGAGATTGCATCATGCTGCAGCCACCCCACTTTTCGCAAATTGCAAAGCCTAGTGTGCGTTATTGCATGGCTATCTGTTCTTCCCCACAGAAGTCTATAGGATGCAGGTGACTTTGCTTGGGACTGCAGAGTAGCGGTTGAAAGTCTCACGTTGATCCCCTGGTGGCTCCGCAATCCCTTCTAAAACCATTCGCTCAATTGCCTTTGAGCCACAGGGGGGATATTTGACATGAACGGACTTAATCCATATATATTTTGGATCCTGTCCTTGGTTCAAGTCCTCAACTGAGCAGACATATGTCGAGAAACCTTGTGGCAAGATGGAGAATAGCACCACATGTTTAATGTTCTCAGAGAACATTGGAGAGACCAACCCATAAGGATAGGGTTGACACAGGTAAACTGAAGAGGGTATAACTGACACATCCATAGGCCAGAGATTGCCACAGCCATCACATGCAAAGAAACTCAAGAAATATATAGAATTTGATTGTTCTGTGAAGAGAGTTGGGAAAGGTTCCATGTATTTTTTTTATCCCTTCCCAAATCAAATCAGAACTGCCTTTTTATCTCACAGTCATTTATTTCCAGGCACAATTAATAGCTTTCAGGTGATTCAGTGTAGAAGAGAGAATAGAGTGCATCGCAATTGCACCCACAGATAGTGGTTCTGATTTATTGAAGGCAATGAACGTTTTGGCCACACAGAAATGAGACAGATAGTAACACGTTTTTCTCCCTCTCCTAAATATGCATTATTTTCTGTCAAGATCATTTACTATCAGCATCTCTTGCTGAAGACCCTGGCCCTGACCCCACTCTACGATACTGTATAATACCATGCTGCTGAAGACTGTATCTGTGACCCCACTCTACTATACTGTATAATACCATGCTGCTGAAGACTGTATCTGTGACCCCACTCTACTATACTGTATAATACCATGCTGCTGAAGACCCTGGCCGTGACCCCACTCTACGATACTGTATCAACACCACTAAGGAAGGGGCACCACCATGCAAGCGGTACTATGAAGACCAAGGAGCTCTCCAAACAGGTCAGGGACAAAGTTGTATTATAGATCAGGGTTGGGTTATAAAAAAATATCAGAAACTTTGAACATCCCACGGAGCACCATTAAATCCATTATAAAAACATGGAAAGAATATGGCACCACACCAAACCTGCCAAGAGAGGGCCGCCCACCAAAACTCACGGACCAGGCAAGGAGGGCATTAATCAGAGGCAACAAAGAGGCCGAAGATAACCCTGAAGGAGCTGTAAAGCTCAACAGCGGAGATTGGAGTATCTGTCCATAGGACCACTTTAAGCCGTACACTCCACAGAGCTGGGCTTTACGGAAGAGTGTCCAGAAAAAAATAAGCAAACATGTTTGGTGTTTGCCAAAAGGCATGTGGGAGACTCCCCAAACATATGAAAGACGTTACTCTGGTCAGATGAGACAAAAATTGAGCTTTTTGGCCATCAAGGAAAACGCTGTAGCAAACCCAACACCTCTCATTACCCCGAGAACACCATCCCCATAGTGAAGCATATGGTGGCAGCATCATGCTGTGAGGATGTTTTTCATCGGCAGGGACTGGGAAACTCGTCAGAATTGAAGGAATGATAAGGGGCTCTAATTACAGGGAAATTCTTGAGGGAAACCTGTTTCAGTCTTCCAGAGATTTGAGACTGGGACAGAGGTTCACCTTCCAGCAGGACAATAACCCTAAGCATAGTGCTAATGCAACACTCGAGTGGTTTAATGGGAAACATTTAAATGTCTTGGAATGGCCTAGTCAAAGCCCAGACCTCAATCCAATTTAGAATCTGTGGTATGAGTTAAAGATTGCTGTACACAAGCGGAACCCATCCAACTTGAAAAGCTGGAGCAGTTTTGCCATGAAGAATGGGCAAAAATCCCAGTGGCTAGATGTGCCAAGCTTATAGAGACATACCCCAAGAGACTTGCAGCTGTAATTGCTGCAGAAGGTGGCTCTACAAAGTATTGACTGGGGGGGGGGGGGGGGGGTGAATAGTTATGCACGCACAAGTTTTCAGTTATTGTTGTCTTATTTCTTGTTTGTTTCACAATAAAAAATATTTTGAATCTTCAAAGTGGTAGGCATGTTGTGTAAATCAAATGATTCAACCCCCCAACAAAATCTATTTTAATTCCAGGTTGTAAGGCAACAAAATAGGAATTGGGGTGAATACTTTCGCAAGCCACTTTATATATATATATATATATATATGTATAAATATATATATACAGTGGGGCAAAAAAGTATTTAGTCAGCCACCAATTGTGCAAGTTCTCCCACTTAAAAAGATGAGAGAGGCCTGTCATTTTCATCATAGGTACACTTCAACTATGACAGACAAAATGAGAAAAAAAATCCAGAAAATCACATTGTAGGTTTTTTTATGAATTTATTTGCAAATTATGGTGGAAAATAAGTATTTGGTCACCTACAAACAAGCAAGATTTCTGGCTCTCACAGACCTGTAACTTCTTCTTTAAGAGGCTCCTCTGTCCTCCACTCGTTACCTGTATTAATGGCACCTGTTTGAACTTGTTATCAGTATAAAAGACACCTGTCCACAACCTCAAACAGTCACACTCCAAACTCCACTATGGCCAAGACCAAAGAGCTGTCAAAGGACACCAGAAACAAAATTGTAGACCTGCACCAGGCTGGGAAGACTGAATCTGCAATAGGTAAGCAGCTTGGTTTGAAGAAATCAACTGTGGGAGCAATTATTAGGAAATGGAAGACATACAAGACCACTGATAATCTCCCTCGATCTGGGGCCCCACGCAAGATCTCACCCCGTGGGGTCAAAATGATCACAAGAACGGTGAGAAAAAATCCCAGAACCACACAGGGGGACCTAGTGAATGACCTGCAGAGAGCTGGGACCAAAGTAACAAAGCCTACCATCAGTAACACACTACGCCGCCAGGGACTCAAATCCTGCAGTGCCAGACGTGTCCCCCTGCTTAAGCCAGTACATGTCCAGGCCCGTCTGAAGTTTGCTAGAGAGCATTTGGATGATCCAGAAGAAGATTGGGAGAATGTCATATGGTCAGATGAAACCAAAATATAACTTTTTGGTAAAAGCTCAACTCGTCGTGTTTGGAGGACAAAGAATGCTGAGTTGCATCCAAAGAACACCATACCTACTGTGAAGCATGGGGGTGGAAACATCATGCTTTGGGGCTGTTTTTCTGCAAAGGGACCAGGACGACTGATCCGTGTAAAGGAAAGAATGAATGGGGCCATGTATCGTGAGATTTTGAGTGTAAACCTCCTTCCATCAGCAAGGGCATTGAAGATGAAACGTGGCTGGGTCTTTCAGCATGACAATGATCCCAAACATACGAAGGAGTGGCTTCGTAAGAAGCATTTCAAGGTCCTGGAGTGGCCTAGCCAGTCTTCAGATCTCAACCCCATAGAAAATATTGGGAGGGAGTTGAAAGTCCGTGTTGCCCAGCAACAGCCCCAAAACATCACTGCTCTAGAGGAGATCTGCATGGAGGAATGGGCCAAAATACCAGCAACCGTGTGTGAAAACCTTGTGAAGACTTACAGAAAACATTTGACCTCTGTCATTGCCAACAAAGGGTATATAACAAAGTATTGAGATAAACTTTTGTTATTGACCAAATACTTATTTTCCACCATAATTTGCAAATAAATTCATTAAAAATCCTACAATGTGATTTTCTGGATATTTTTTTCTCATTTTGTCTGTCATAGTTGAAGTGTACCTATGATGAAAATTACAGGCCTCTCTCATCTTTTTAAGTGGGAGAACTTGCACAATTGGTGGCTGACTAAATACTTTTTTGCCCCACTGTATATATATAATAGAATGTGCTGCCAACCTAAAACAGACACAATAATTATTATTATTAAATTGATAATACCTATCACATAATGCCTCCTTCATACATGCACCTTTCATTTTGTCATTTCATTTCTCCTTCATATTCTACTTACTTTTTTGTCTAACTCATTCCCTCATTCTGTTTTCCTCTCACTTTTTACCTTCCTCTCTCTCTTTACCTCCCTCTCTCTCTCTCTTTACCTCCCTCTCTCTTTACCTCCCTAATTCTGTTTCCCTCTCTCTCTATTTTTTACCTCCCTCTCTCTTTACCTCCCTCTTTCTCTTTACCTCCCTCTCTCTCTACCTCCCTCTCTCTCTCTCTACATCCCTCTCTCTCTTTACCTCCCTCTCTCTTTACCTCCCTCTCTCTCTCTACCTTCCCCTTTCTCTTTAACTCCCTCACTCTACCGCTCTCTTTCTTTACCTCCCTATTTCTTTACCTCCCTCTCTCTCTACCTCCCTCTCTCCTTACCTCCCTCTCTCTTTACCTCTCTCTCCACTTCGCTCTACCTCCCTCTCTCTCTTTACCTCTCTCTTTACTTTCCTCTCTTTACCTCCCTCTCTCTCTTTACCTCCCTCTCTCTCTTTACGTCCCTCTCTCTTCACCTCCCTCTCTTTCTTTACCTCCCTCTCACTTTACCTCCCTCTCTCTCTCTACCTTCCTCTTTCTCTTTACCTCCCTCTCTCTCTCTACCTTCCTCTTTCTCTTTACGTCCCTCACTCTACATCTCTCTCTCTTTACGTCCCTCTCTCTTTACCTCCCTTTCTCTTTACCTCTCTCTTCACTTTGCTCTAACTCCCCCTCTCTCTTTACTTTCCTCTCTTTACCTCACTATCTCTCTTTACCTCTCTCTTTACCTCTCTCTTTACTTTCCTCTCTTTATCTCTCTCTCTCTCTTTACCTCCCTCTCTCTCTTTACGTCCCTCTCTCTTTACCTCTATCTCTCTTTACCTCCCTCTCTCTTTACCTCTCTCTCTACATCCCTCCCTCTCTTTACCTCCCTCTCTCTCTTTACCTCCCTCTCTCTCTCTCTTTACCTCTCTCTTTACTTCTCTCTCTTGACCTCCCTCTCTCTCTTTACCTCCCTCTCTCTTTACCTCCCTCTCTCTCTTTACCTCCCTCTCTCTTTACCTCCCTCTCTCTCTTTACCTCCCTCTCTCTTTACCTCTCTCTTTACTTCTCTCTCTTGACCTCCCTCTCTCTCTTTACCTCCCTCTCTCTTTACCTCCCTCTCTCTCTTGACCTCCCTCTCTCTCTTTACCTCCCTCTCTCTTTACCTCCCTCTCTCTCTTTACCTCCCTCTCTCTTTACCTCCCTCTCTCTCTTTACCTCCCTCTCTCTTTACCTCTCTCTTTACTTCTCTCTCTTGACCTCCCCTCTCTCTTTACCTCCCTCTCTCTTTACCTCCCTCTCTCTTTACCTCCCTCTCTCTCTTTATCTCCCTCTCTCTTTACCTCCCTCTCTCTCTTTACCTCCCTCTCTCTTTACCTCTCTCTTTACTTCTCTCTCTTGACCTCCCTCTCTCTTTCAGCTCTGATATTGATATTCTGTGCACCATGGAGCTGGAAAGGGTGAATATTGAAAGTGTAAAAACGTTGTTCATTGTAAGGCAGCCTCTCTCTCCGTGCGGATTGATCCCGCTGTACACTAAAAGGATTATGGGTCTCGTAGGTGCCACATGTGCGGCGTCTTGTCACCCACCATTACTTTTCTTTGCTCTGAGTAAAGTGTTGAGGTGTCCAATATTTTTCCTCTCTAATGACAATTTTTTTTGTGTTGAGGGAGTGTTAAATTGTCCGTCCCATTTTTGTGACCTTAATGTTTACATGTTCAGGTTCATGTCCATTTGCATTAGATCCTATCAATGTCATTGTGTTTCAAAGGTCATCATTGTCCCCTCTTGTCATTTGGAGTAACTGCAGCCTTATTTAAGTGGAAAATATCACATATTTTTGGCCATTTAAAGAAGAGGTATTCAGGGCATGTCTTTGTAAATGTGGATGCTGGTGTGTAGAGACGGCATCTTGTTCATCTTGAGGGAGAACCAAGTGCTAAGTGGTACTATGTATGTGCTTTGTATTTGTGTTGTCTCCCTGCTTTTATCTCCAACTCCTCTGCCTACAGCCAAATCCCCTCTTCATGTCATAGAATGTTTTGTTACCCAACTGCCTTGTACTGTCAACTGCTGCATGTAGCGTTCAAATATCCAAGCAGCTCAGTTTCACTCATACCTCTCCTGTCTCCCTCTCCTCCTTGTTTTACAGATCGAAATGTTAGAGCACAAATACGGCGGCCACCTCATCTCCCGCCGCGCTGCCACCAAGATCCAGACCGCCTTCCGCCAGTACCAGCTCAGCAAGAACTTCGAGAAGATACGCAACTCCCTGCTGGAGAGTCGCCTGCCGCGGCGCATCTCCATGCGCAAGGTGCGCGTGCAGAACGCTGAGGGCTTTTCCGCCGAGCGGGCGCTGGCCGAAGGCTGCAGCCTGGCGGGTATCCCCCTGGTGCGCTCGCCATCACTGCCCGCCACAGTGGGCGGCACCCTGACCGACCTGGAGGACTCATTCACAGAGCAGGTGCAGTCGCTGGCAAAGTCCATCGACGACGCACTCAGCAACTGGAGCTTGAAGACCATGTGCTCCCTCCAGGAAGGAGGGGCCTACCAGTTCAGTGCCGAGTCCTTCAGTGCGGCTGGGGGAGGAGGGGAAGTGGGAGGAGGAGGGTTGGACCAGGCTTTTCTCCAGAGCATGTCAGGTGGGGAGAATACAGGCGACCTGCCCCGCAGCGCCAGCAAGCTGCTGATGGCATTCCGCGACGTGACCGTTCAGATCGACAATCAGAACTTCCGCATGTCCTCCTCCGTCATGGAGTCATCGGCCTCTGTCTCCATGGGCAACTGCGTCCAGCAGCAGCAGGGAGGCGCAGCCACCACCCCCACCATGCCCACCTCTCCTCCGCCCTCACCCCCTAAAATACACTCCCCTCCCCCTGAAGAGGTCCCCGCCGAACCCACAGACCCTCCTGTCCCTCCCTACGAGCCCCCTCCGCCCCCAGAACCAGTGGTAGAAGGAGAGGGGCAGGAGGCCGACTTCCCTGCGCCCCCGCCCAGTGAAGAGGAGCTAGAAGAGGAGGAGGGCCAGCAACCCCCCTTGACCCCCCTGGACAAACTAGCCAACCCCCAGACCCCGGAGGTGGTTGTCCAGCCCGTCCAGCCACTTCAACCCCAGGATGGTGCACCCTCGGTGGGATCCCCATCCACCGAGGCCCTGGAGGCCAAACGGAGCGGCTCGGAGACGGCTGAAACCAGTTCTGAGCAGATAAGCAGCAGCAACAGCACTTCCACGGAGGCGCGCTCGGCATCGGAGGCCTCATCCAAGGAGGCCCTGCAGGCCATGATCCTCAGCCTGCCGCGCTACCACTGCGAGAACCCGGCCAGCTGCAAGTCGCCCACACTCTCCACCGACGTCATGCGCAAGCGCCTCTACCGCATCGGCCTCAACCTTTTCAATGTGTGAGTACCCAACTATTCCCTCCTCACCCAGACTGGGTTAGTGAAAGAATATCGTGGACATTAGGTGATGATGTTATTGCTAACATCTAGCCAGTGATCAGCGAATGGGAGTGAACTGACAAAAATTAATCCATGGACAAACAATGCTCTTACATGACACACACACACACGCATAAGGGTGGGGGTTTACAATCATGGATCTCACCATGAGACAGCACTTTATTACAAGGAGGCTTAAAAAAAATATGAGAAAAGAAAGACCTCTTCAGTTCTCCCAATTTAACAAAGGGAAGTATCTTCTGTACGTTTCTCAATGATTTTCACTGCTCTCAGCTTGCATCTCTCTCTTTCTCTCTGCCTCTCTCTCTTTCTGACTATACATATCATTCTCTATTTACATCTCTCACACTAAACATATCTTTCTCTATTTACACCATCTCTCTCTCTCCGCCCTTTTCCTCCCCCTCTCTCTCCCTCCCTGCAGCTGTGGTTATCCGCCTCTGTTCTGCAGAGCGCCTGTCACCTTCTGTTTGTCTTTGCGCCCAGAAATAGCTTCTCTCTTTTATCTGCGGCTGGCTCCTCTCCCCTTATATGGTCCATATCCACATAACCCGAGATAAGCCTGGAGAGGGAGAAACTGTATACCATGATCCCCAGATTAGAATACCACAGATGTAGTCATTAAAGGACGTCTCTATATTGTCCTCTAATAGTTGGTTTAAGCACGGAGCATCTGTGAACCTCCCAGAACGAGAGGGCGAGAGAGTGTGAGGGAGAAGGGGGTGGGGAGAGGGGGATAAGGAGATTGGGAGAGAGCTGCAGAAACGGCCTCCACGTAAAAGCTCACATGCTGCAGCATCATCACAGCAGACACACACAGCTTCTCACTACTGACATGGGACTACTGCACCCATAGCATTATCAGCTAGCTAGAGAGCTCTTGTTGCTTATGGTTAGTTGACACTTTACCACAATATAAGTTGGAGAGGGAAACGTTGAATTGCTTGTGCAGTGTTAGCTGGTTTCTGACCTGAGATGTCCTTCCATTCGTTCTGGACAGACACACACACACACACACACACACACACACACACACACACACACACACACACACACACACACACACACACACACACACACACACACACACACACACACACACACACACACACACACACACACACACACACACACACACACAATTATATACACACACACACAAATACACTGCATTCGGAAAGTATTCAGACCCATTTTTTCCCACATTTTGTTATGTTACAACCTTATTCAAAAATGGATTTAATACATTTTTGTTCCTCATCAATCTACACTCAATAACCCATTATGACAAAGCGAAAATAGGATTTTGGACATTCAGACCCTTTGCTATGAGACTCGAAATTGAGCTCAGTTGCATCCTGTTTCCATAGATCATCCTTGAGATGTTTCTACAACTTGATTGGAGTCCACCTGTGGTAAATTATATTTATTGGACATGATTTGGAAAGGCACACACCTGTCTATATAAGGTCCCACAGTTGACAGTGCATGTCAAAGCAAAAACCAAGCCATGTCGAAGGAATTGTTTGTCGAGCTCCGAGACAGGATCGTTTCGAGGCACAGATCTGGAAGGGTACCAAAACATTTCTGCAGCCTTGACGGTCCCCAAGAACACAGTGGCCTCCATCATTCTAAAATTTAAGAAGTTTGGAACCGCCTGCTTGTCCAAACTGAGCAATTGGGGGAGTAGGACCTTGGTCAGGGAGGTGGCCAAGAACCAGGTGGTCACTCTGACAGAGCTCTAGAGATCCTCTGTGGAGCTGGGAGAACCTTCCAGAAGGACAAAAATCCTTGCAGCACTCCACCAATCAGGCCTTTATGGTAGAGTGGCCAGACAGAAGCCACTCCTCAGTAAAAGGCACATGACAGCCTGCTTGGAGTTCGCCAAAAGGCACCTAAAGAACTCTCAGACCTTGAGAAACAAGATTCTCTGGTCAGATGAAATCAAGATTAAACTCTTTGGTTGAATGCCAAGCGCCATGTCTGGAGGAAACCTGGCACGGAGGAAACCTGGCACCATCCCTACGGTGAAGCATGGTGGTGGCAGCATCATGCTGTGGGGATGTTTTTCAGCGGCAGGGACTTGGAGACTAGTCAGGATTGAAGCAAAGATGAAAGGAGCAAAGTACAGAGAGATCCTTGATGAAAACCTGCTCCTGACTGCTCAGGACCTCAGACTGGGTCGAAGGTTTCAACAGGACAACAACCCTAAGCACACAGCCAAGACAATGCAGGAGTGGCTTTCGGACAAGTCTCTGAATGTCCTTGAGTGACCCAGCCAGATCCTGGACTTGAACCCAATCGAACATCTCTGGAGAGACCTGAAAATAGGGAGAAACTCCCCAAATACAGGTGTCAAATCAAATGTTATTAGTCACATGCGCCGAATACAACAGGTGTAGACCTTACAGTGAAATGCTTACTTACGAGCCCCTAACCAACAATGCCATTTAAAAAAGTACGGATAAGAATAAGAAATAAAAGTATCAAGTAATTAAAGAGCAGCAGTAAAATAACAATAGCGAGACTATATACAGGGGGGGTTCCGGTACAGAGTCAATGTGTGGGGGCACCGGTTAGTTGAGGGAATATGTACATGTAGGTAGAGTTATTAAGTGACTGCATAGATGATAACAACAGAAAGTAGCAGCGGTGTGTAAAAAAAAAAGGGGGGGGGGGGCAAAGAAAATAGTCTGGATAGCCATTTGATTAGATGTTCAGGAGTCTTATGGCTTGGGGATAGAAGCTGTTTAGAAGCATGCCAAGCTTGTAGCGTCATAACCAAGTAGACTCAAGGCTGTAATCGCTGCCAAAGGTGCTTCAACAAAGTACTGAGTAAAGGGTCTGAATACATATGTAAATGTAATATTTCATTTTTTTTTATCTTAGCAAAATTGCTAAAAAAACTGTTTTTGCTTTGTCATTATGGGGTATTGTGTGTCGATTGATGAGGAAAAAAAACAATTGAATACATTTTAGAATAAGGTAACGTAACAAAATGTGGAATAAGTCAAGGGGTCTGAATACTTCCCAAATGCACTGTACCCACACACACACCCACACCCACACAAATACACACACACACACACACACACACACACACACACACACACACACACACACACACACACACACACACACACACACACACACACACACACACACACACACACACACACACACACACACACACACACACACACACACACACAAATACACACACGTGCAAATACACATACACACACACACACACACTAAGTGCGGGTGTCTTTGTAAAAAACCCACGTGAGATCAGAAGGCTTTAATGGGGCTCTCCGGACAGACTAAAAGAGCTGGACCAGCACTTTCTCTGCTGCTTGAGAAGGAGGGAACAGGATGAAGAGGTGTCTAGGGCTCCTCTCATTTACACTCCCAGAGAGAGGGACAAAGCACGAGAGAGGGAATGAGAGGCGGACAAAGCACGAGAGAGTGAATGAGAGAGGGACAAAGCACGAGAGAGTGAATGAGAGAGGGACAAAGCACGAGAGAGAGAATGAGAGAGGGAGAAAGAACGAGAGAGCGAATGAGAGAGGGAGAAAGAACGAGAGAGAGAATGAGAGGGGGAGAAAGAACGAGAGAGAGAATGAGAGAGGGAGAAAGAACGAGAGAGAGAATGAGAGAGGGAGAAAGAACGAGAGAGAGAATGAGAGGGGGAGAGAGAATGAGAGGGGGAGAAAGAACGAGAGAGAGAATGAGAGATTACAGAATGTGGGATAGAATGAAAAGAGTGAAATTAAAATGTGAACTAATGATAGAATGAGAATGACAGAGGAAAGAATGAAACAACTTATATGGAAGGAGTGGGATAAAAAGAGAGGGGGAGAGAAAGAGGCACATTTTCAAATAATCTTTCGTAGATTTACATCCTCTCGCCTCTCCTTCTCAAAACGCATAGGAAAGACTAAATGAGATAAATCCAAGAGAGAGAGAGCGAGAGAGATAGAGAGGCGAGAGAGATAGAGAGGCGAGAGAGATAGAGAGAGAGGCGAGAGAGATAGAGAGATAGAGAGAGAACAGTATTTGCAAGGTTGTTCTGAGTTTACTCATCTGAAACTATTCCCAGCTCCTTGTTTATAATTCATGTTATTTAGATGAAAATTCTGATGGATGTTTAAAGCGATTTCAGTTCCATAGATCGTATGAAAATCCTATATTCCCCCAACTGATGTCTTTTAAAGGTATACGGGTAACACAAAGATGATCCTAGGCATACATTTAAAGCACATTAATTCATGAAATATATGCATGCACCCAACTATGCTAATCTAACATACATTTTGTGATTACTCATAAAATAGCCTTTTCTGTATTTTGCACCTCCTACCGTTATTATATAATACTGAATACAAATAGATTACAGAAGATAAGCATGCTTGGCAACTGTGACCAAACATCTCCCTTTTGAATCCGTGTTCAAATCCTCCTTCAAGAATAATTCAGTCATATGCTGACGAGATCTCTGGTATCAAAGCTGTGTTAACACAAATCGAGTGTGAATTATCATGCATTTAATATATGATAATATTGAAGTTCTTGCAGGATATTTCCATATAACACTATCTCTGCATTGCCCATCTACATGAGACTCAAGTCATTAGCAAGTTTGAGATTCCCAGTTACTACTGGTGTTATAGGGTAGTGTGCAGAAGAATTCAGGATCTTTGGCAGAGTAAAAGAACCCCCTCCTGTTATATGCTTTTAATTCAGTAGCACTGAACACTTCCCTCTGCATTCAACTCAGCAACCATACCCACTCCTCAGCTCAGCCTCACCTCCCATGCAGCAGAAGAGACATTTTCCATTTCAATTCTGCTGCTGTTACCTTTTGACTGCTCAGTTCGTTTTAGAATTCAATTGCCGTTCTGCCATTCACTCTGCCTAGTGAAAAGTGACTAAGTCAAGCCCAGATAAGGACTCCCAAGACAAGTGTCAGACAGATGCATGATGGGTACAAGGCAGGGGGCGGCTGGAGGGGGGGAGCAGTGGGGGGGGGAGCAAACGGCACACCTGGAAATATCTCTGAAAGGAGAAGACTCCTTGACACGAAATTAACCTCCTACCATGGGAGTATCCTCAAGGGCCCGGGCTACCCCTCTTTGAAGATAATGGTTCGGGCTATTCTCCATCTGTAGATATTAAGAGTGAAAAAGGCCACTGACTGCCTAGATGGAACCAATCGGTCGGAGTACGAAAGGGGTGGATCCTAAGAATAATGGCAACCGTCCAAGGCCCGAATTCCTCATTAGCAATTCCGCTGCAAGTGGAGGATGTAATTAAAAGTTCCAGGCCACTGAGGGAATTCGGGCCATGGGAAATGTCCTGAAAAGTTTTGAGAACATTGGGTTGAAGCAGCATATTTCCCCCCTCCCTCACTTGCTAGTGCGATTCTTTCCCACATCCAAATATCAGAAGTATCCAACATACTGGATGTTCCTAACTCCTAACTCTTAATGAATGTTCGTTGGGCTGAAAGTAATCGTGCAGTGTGGTGGAATGAGTGGCAGACGAGGGGTCCTCGGAGCTGAGTGCTGAGTCACCGGGGACTCCAGGTGCATATGCCTGCTCAAAAATGCCCTATCATCACAGTGTCTGACAGAGCTCAGCTAACACTCTTTCTCAAAAAAGTATTTCTCAAAATTCCAGGAACTTTCAATAAACTCCCTAGTTTTTCCGAAAGCATGGTTGGAGGATCCCGGAATCAGGAAGGAATAAGCGGGAAATTCAGAATCCTCCAACCAGGATTTCTGGAAGACCAGGGAATTTAACCTTAGTTATCAAATCAAGTGAAATCTAATTGCATTAGTCCCATGCGCCGAATACAACAGGTGTAGACCTTACAGTGAAATACTTACTTACGAGCCCCTAACCAACAGTGCAGTTTCTAAAAAAAAAAGGATAAGTTATGTCATTTTTATGTCATCCCTTTTTATTTTGTCCTTATCTCACTCTCCCCTCAAATGCAGAGGTATGGTTTGTTGAGCTAATTCAGCTAACCTGGCTAGTAGTATCTCGTGTATTATGCTAAGAAAAGCTAATTTGGCTAACCTGGCTAATATCCTGTTCATATACACTATGGTAGGAAGATCTAACCTGGTTAATATCCTGTTTATATACACTATGGTAGGAAGATCTAACCTGGCTAATATCCTGTTCATATACACTATGGTAGGAAGATCTAACCTGGTTAATATCCTGTTCATATACACTATGGTATGAAGATCTAACCTGGCTAATATCCTGTTCATATACACTATGGTAGGAAGATCTAACCTGGTTAATATCCTGTTCATATACACTATGGTAGGAAGATCTAACCTGGTTAATATCCTGTTCATATACACTATGGTATGAAGATCTAACCTGGCTAATATCCTGTTCATATACACTATGGTAGGAAGATCTAACCTGGTTAATATCCTGTTCATATACACTATGGTAGGAAGATCTAACCTGGTTAATATCCTGTTCATATACACTATGGTAGGAAGATCTAACCTGGTTAATATCCTGTTCATATACACTATGGTAGGAAGATCTAACCTGGTTAATATCCTGTTCATATACACTATGGTAGGAAGATCTGATATGGTTAATATCCTGTTCATATACACTATGGTAGGAAGATCTGATATGGTTAATATCCTGTTTATATACACTATGGTAGGAAGATCTAACCTGGTTAATATCCTGTTCATATACACTATGGTAGGAAGATCTAACCTGGCTAATATCCTGTTTATATACACTATGGTAGGAAGATCTAACCTGGCTAATATCCTGTTCATATACACTATGGTAGGAAGATCTAACCTGGCTAATATCCTGTTTATATACACTATGGTAGGAAGATCTAACCTGGCTAATATCCTGTTCATATACACTATGGTAGGAAGATCTGATATGGTTAATATCCTGTTCATATACACTATGGTAGGAAGAGGTATATGGTTAATATCCTGTTCATATACACTATGGTAGGAAGATCTGATATGGTTAATATCCTGTTCATATACACTATGGTAGGAAGATCTAACCTGGCTAATATCCTGTTCATATACACTATGGTAGGAAGATCTAACCTGGCTAATATCCTGTTCATATACACTATGGTAGGAAGATCTAACCTGGTTAATATCCTGTTCATATACACTATGGTAGGAAGATCTAACCTGGCTAATATCCTGTTCATATACACTATGGTAGGAAGATCTAACCTGGCTAATATCCTGTTCATATACACTATGGTAGGAAGATCTAACCTGGTTAATATCCTGTTCATATACACTATGGTAGGAAGATCTAACCTGGCTAATATCCTGTTCATATACACTATGGTAGGAAGATCTAACCTGGTTAATATCCTGTTCATATACACTATGGTAGGAAGATCTAACCTGGTTAATATCCTGTTCATATACACTATGGTAGGAAGATCTAACCTGGTTAATATCCTGTTCATATACACTATGGTAGGAAGATCTGATATGGTTAATATCCTGTTTATATACACTATGGTAGGAACATCTAACCTGGCTAATATCCTGTTCATATACACTATGGTAGGAAGATCTGATATGGTAATATCCTGTTCATATACACTATGGTAGGAAGAGGTATATGGTTAATATCCTGTTCATATACACTATGGTATGAAGATCTAACCTGGCTAATATCCTGTTCATATACACTATGGTAGGAAGATCTAACCTGGCTAATATCCTGTTCATATACACTATGGTATGAAGATCTAACCTGGCTAATATCCTGTTCATATACACTATGGTAGGAAGATCTGATATGGTTAATATCCTGTTCATATACACTATGGTAGGAAGATCTGATATGGTCAATATCCTGTTTATATTTACACTATGGTAGGAAGATCTGATATGGTCAATATCCTGTTTATATTTACACTATGGTAGGAAGATCTGATATGGTCAATATCCTGTTTATATTTACACTATGGTAGAAAGATCTGATATGGTTAATATCCTGTTTATATTTACACTATGGTAGGAAGATCTGATATGGTTAATATCCTGTTTATATTTACACTATGGTAGGAAGATCTGATATGGTTAATATCCTGTTTATATTTACACTATGGTAGGAAGATCTAACCTGGTTAATATCCTGTTTATATACACTATGGTAGGAAGATCTAACCTGGTTAATATCCTGTTCATATACACTATGGTAGGAAGATCTGATATGGTTAATATCCTGTTCATATACACTATGGTAGGAAGATCTGATATGGTTAATATCCTGTTTATATTTACACTATGGTAGGAAGATCTGATATGGTTAATATCCTGTTCATATACACTATGGTAGGAAGATCTGATATGGTTAATATCCTGTTTATATACACTATGGTAGAAAGATCTGATATGGTTAATATCCTGTTTATATTTACACTATGGTAGGAAGATCTGATATGGTTAATATCCTGTTCATATACACTATGGTAGGAAGAGGTATATGTTTAATATCCTGTTCATATACACTATGGTAGGAAGATCTGATATGGTTAATATCCTGTTCATATACACTATGGTAGGAAGATCTGATATGGTTAATATCCTGTTTATATACACTATGGTATGAAGATCTAACCTGGCTAATATCCTGTTCATATACACTATGGTAGGAAGATCTGATATGGTTAATATCCTGTTCATATACACTATGGTAGGAAGATCTAACCTGGTTAATATCCTGTTCATATACACTATGGTAGGAAGATCTGATATGGTTAATATCCTGTTCATATACACTATGGTAGGAAGATCTGATATGGTTAATATCCTGTTCATATACACTATGGTAGGAAGATCTGATATGGTTAATATCCTGTTCATATACACTATGGTAGGAAGATCTAACCTGGTTAATATCCTGTTCATATACACTATGGTAGGAAGATCTAACCTGGTTAATATCCTGTTTATATACACTATGGTAGAAAGATCTGATATGGTTAATATCCTGTTTATATTTACACTATGGTAGGAAGATCTGATATGGTTAATATCCTGTTCATATACACTATGGTAGGAAGAGGTATATGTTTAATATCCTGTTCATATACACTATGGTAGGAAGATCTGATATGGTTAATATCCTGTTCATATACACTATGGTAGGAAGAGGTATATGTTTAATATCCTGTTCATATACACTATGGTATGAAGATCTAACCTGGTTAATATCCTGTTCATATACACTATGGTAGGAAGATCTGATATGGTTAATATCCTGTTTATATACACTATGGTATGAAGATCTAACCTGGCTAATATCCTGTTCATATACACTATGGTAGGAAGATCTGATATGGTTAATATCCTGTTCATATACACTATGGTAGGAAGATCTAACCTGGTTAATATCCTGTTCATATACACTATGGTAGGAAGATCTGATATGGTAATATCCTGTTCATATACACTATGGTAGGAAGATCTAACCTGGTTAATATCCTGTTCATATACACTATGGTAGGAAGATCTAACCTGGTTAATATCCTGTTCATATACACTATGGTAGGAAGATCTAACCTGGTTAATATCCTGTTCATATACACTATGGTAGGAAGATCTAACCTGGTTAATATCCTGTTCATATACACTATGGTAGGAAGATCTAACCTGGTTAATATCCTGTTCATATACACTATGGTAGGAAGATCTAACCTGGTTAATATCCTGTTCATATACACTATGGTAGGAAGATCTAACCTGGTTAATATCCTGTTCATATACACTATGGTATGAAGATCTAACCTGGTTAATATCCTGTTCATATACACTATGGTAGGAAGATCTAACCTGGTTAATATCCTGTTCATATACACTATGGTAGGAAGATCTAACCTGGTTAATATCCTGTTCATATACACTATGGTAGGAAGATCTAACCTGGCTAATATCCTGTTCATATACACTATGGTAGGAAGATCTGATATGGTTAATATCCTGTTCATATACACTATGGTAGGAAGATCTGATATGGTTAATATCCTGTTCATATACACTATGGTAGGAAGATCTGATATGGTTAATATCCTGTTCATATACACTATGGTAGGAAGATCTGATATGGTTAATATCCTGTTCATATACACTATGGTAGGAAGATCTGATATGGTTAATATCCTGTTTATATACACTATGGTAGGAAGATCTGATATGGTCAATATCCTGTTCATATACACTATGGTAGGAAGATCTAACCTGGTCAATATCCTGTTCATATACACTATGGTAGGAAGATCTAACCTGGTTAATATCCTGTTCATATACACTATGGTAGGAAGATCTAACCTGGTTAATATCCTGTTCATATACACTATGGTAGGAAGATCTGATATGGTTAATATCCTGTTCATATACACTATGGTAGGAAGATCTGATATGGTTAATATCCTGTTTATATACACTATGGTATGAAGATCTAACCTGGCTAATATCCTGTTCATATACACTATGGTAGGAAGATCTAACCTGGCTAATATCCTGTTCATATACACTATGGTAGGAAGATCTGATATGGTAATATCCTGTTCATATACACTATTGTAGGAAGATCTAACCTGGTTAATATCCTGTTCATATACACTATGGTAGGAAGATCTGATATGGTTAATATCCTGTTTATATACACTATTGTAGGAAGATCTAACCTGGTTAATATCCTGTTCATATACACTATGGTAGGAAGATCTGATATGGTAATATCCTGTTCATATACACTATGGTATGAAGATCTAACCTGGTTAATATCCTGTTCATATACACTATGGTAGGAAGATCTAACCTGGTTAATATCCTGTTCATATACACTATGGTAGGAAGATCTAACCTGGTTAATATCCTGTTCATATACACTATGGTATGAAGATCTAACCTGGTTAATATCCTGTTCATATACACTATGGTAGGAAGATCTAACCTGGCTAATATCCTGTTTATATACACTATGGTAGGAAGATCTAACCTGGCTAATATCCTGTTCATATACACTATGGTATGAAGATCTAACCTGGTTAATATCCTGTTTATATACACTATGGTAGGAAGATCTAACCTGGTTAATATCCTGTTCATATACACTATGGTAGGAAGATCTAACCTGGTTAATATCCTGTTCATATACACTATGGTAGGAAGATCTAACCTGGCTAATATCCTGTTCATATACACTATGGTAGGAATATCTGATATGGTTAATATCCTGTTCATATACACTATGGTAGGAATATCTGATATGGTTAATATCCTGTTCATATACACTATGGTAGGAAGATCTAACCTGGTTAATATCCTGTTCATATACACTATGGTAGGAAGAGCTGATATGGTCAATATCCTGTTTATATTTACACTATGGTAGGAAGAGCTGATATGGTCAATATCCTGTTCATATACACTATGGTAGGAAGAGGTATATGGTTAATATCCTGTTCATATACACTATGGTAGGAAGAGCTGATATGGTTAATATCCTGTTCATATACACTATGGTAGGAAGAGGTATATGGTTAATATCCTGTTCATATACACTAGTGAGCTGTGAATGGAAAGCAGTGGTTTCAGGAATAGATTTTGATTTCAGCGATTTCGTAACCTTTTCATTGTGCGATTGCCAACCGGCATTGGTAACAGAGCAAGTATGGGTTTGCGTGTCTACATCTGCCAGCCTCCTACTGCATTTGTCATTTGTTTGTCATGAAAGGCAGCGAATAATCCACACATATGGTAAATAGCTCTAAAAAGTGCTCTTTTATGCCGATTGTGTTTTTGAAAATCAACCATTGTGGCACTTCAAGATTTTTCTCTTTGACTTTGAGGAAAGTTTTCTGGCAGTGACAAATCCAAACCTCATAATGTCCCCGCTCCTCCACCCCCCAACCCTTTCCACTAATGATCACTCTACTTGAAAAATAAAAACCGGATGGCTTTCTGACAGGGAGAGAGGGGGATGGAGGGAGAGAGAGAGAGAGGGAAGGAAGGGGTAGAAAAAAAGAGAGAAAATCAGGTTTATAAGTTCCAGCAGTTTCATATCCTCCCTCTAATTCCTGAGCTGTGCACCTCTTGCATCCTAAGCAGGCCTTGGTGTGCTCTGGGCTAAGACAGCCTCCCCCTGCTCTCTGCACCCCTCCCTCTCCCGCCTCTTTCTGCCTCCCCCATCTAAAAGGGGCGACATTTCAACATTTGGCTTAGTGAGCAGTTTATGGGCGAGGAAGGAGTGGTGGAGAGGAGAGTTTAAAGGGGAGTTGGGGTGGGTGAGTTGAGTCCCATAACAGATAATTAAGAGAGATGGTGAAGGGAGCCTGTCTCCTGTTATCCCCTTAATGCAGCGCAGCGGCTCAGGCCAGGTGGAGTGAGAGGGCTGTGTCTGGGTCTGTGTCACAGCAGGTGGTCTGCACTACCCTGCATAAAGAACTAAAGAGACAGTGGAGAGAGGCAGGTGAGGTAATAAGTGGTGTGTGCGTGTGTCTGTGTGTGCGTGTGTCAATGTGTGTGTGTGTGTGCGCTTGTCTCTCAGCACATGGTCTGCACTACTAGCCATAAAAGGAGGTAGGGTTGGAGAGAGCGGATAGGGATTTGAGGTGGAGAGGGAATAATAGAGTTTTCACCTGAAGTGAGGATAGAATATGATAGCTAACCTTCTGTTGATAAGTACAGAAGGACAATAGCATGACAAACAGATATAAACAGAGAGAGAGCGAGAGGGAGAGAGAAAGAGAGGCAGAGAGAGGGAGCGAGAGCGAGATAGGTGGAGAGAGAGAAAGAGAATGAGAGAGGGAGAAAGAGGGAGGCGGAGAGAGAGAGAAAGAGAATGAGAGTGAGCGAGAGAGAGAGAGAGAGGGAGGCGGAGAGAGGGAGCGAGAGGGAGAAAGGCAGAGAGAGAGAATGAGAGAGAGAGCGAGAGAGGTGGAGAGAGAGAGAGAGGGAGGCGGAGAGAGAGAGCGCGAGGCAGAGAGAGCGAGCGAGAGGCAGAGAGAGCGAGAGAGAAAGAGAATGAGAGAGAGAGAGAGGGAGGCGGAGAGAGAGAGAAAGAGAATGAGAGAGAGAGGGAGGCAGAGAGAGAGAAAGGACACATCAAGGACATTGCTACTACTGGGGCACTGTGTTACATCATCATATAGGTTAACTATAGGTTTCCTGCTGAGAGAAAGCCAATTTCTCTTAGGAACCAATCTAAGATTCTCTCTGTCATATGTCCATAATGTTGTCTCTGTTGTCCTAATGGATTCTCTCTGTCATATGTCCATAATGTTGTCTCTGTTGTCCTAATGGATTCTCTCTGTCATATGTCCATAATGTTGTCTCTGTTGTCCTAATGGATTCTCTCTGTCATATGTCCATAATGTGGTCTCTGTTGTCCTAATGGATTCTCTCTGTCATATGTCCATAATGTTGTCTCTGTTGTCCTAATGGATTCTCTCTGTCATATGTCCATAATGTTGTCTCTGTTGTCCTAATGGATTCTCTCTGTCATATGTCCATAATGTAGTCTCTGTTGTCCTAATGGATTCTCTCTGTCATATGTCCATAATGTGGTGGGGCTGTCCGCATGGGTAGACTCTTCTCTCTCACGCTCGGAAATTGACATGCCTCAGTGGCTAATGAATAAAAGATGCGAGAAAAGGTGTTTGTGAGTCTGTGTGTGTGTGAGGAGCTACAGCTGTCAGGTGCTATGTCAGGACTAATTGACACAGTAGATCAGAACCCTTGAACGCACAGCGTGAGGGCTCCTATGAAGAACACTTTGCTATGTTATAAAAGATGGTAATATGTAGGAGATGACAGAGTTATGGTGGTTGTGTGTGTGTGTGTGTGTATGTGTGTGTGTATGTGTGTGTGTGTGTGTGTGTGTGTGTGTGTGTGTGTGTGTGTGTGTGTGTGTGTGTGTGTGTGTGTGTGTGTGTGTGTGTGTGTGTGTGTGTGTGTGTGTGTGTGTGTGTGTGTGTGTGTGTCTGTCCAGAACGAATGGAAGGACATCTCAGGTCAGAAACCAGCTAACACTGCACAAGCAATTCAACGTTTCCCTCTCCAACTTATATTGTGGTAAAGTGTCAACCAACCATAAGCAACAAGAGCTCTCTAGCTAGCTGATAATGCTGTGGGTGCAGTAGTCCCATGTCAGTAGTGAGAAGCTTTTGTCAGTGACAGTATAAGTGAAGGTGGATGAACTCGAGTGAAGTTTTCCTCAGTAAAATGAGGGCACAATGGCTACTGGTGGGCAGAAGCTTTCACTACACCATCTTTGCATCAGGGCAATGACAAGGTGTGGAGAACTATTCGGTGTGCCCCACAGATGAGTGTCGGGGCCATTCACCTGACCAGCGCTATCCAACCATTGACCATAGAGAGAGCTGACCGTTAAACTGTGTTAGGACCATAAACCTCAATTCACTTTTACAGAGAAGGGAACGAGGGAGTAAGGATGGAGGGTGGGGAATGATATTGACGTGGTTGAATATCGATGCTAACCAGGGTTTTGATGCAGAAAGTGTGTATATTTTTATGTAAAATCAAATCTGTCTGTCTGTGTCTGTCAGTGTGTGAAAAAGGCACCATTTGGTTAAACTGAGACTAGTTGTCCCAGTAGAGTGCTTTTCTACCTCTCCCTCCTGTCCTCATACAGAGCCTCTGTTAGTCTGCAGGGAGCGGGGAGTTGTCCTCTCAGCACCACAGCTGGGGCCTGTCTGGGCTGCAGAGCTCTCTCTCTCTGTTTCTCTCTCACTCTCTCTCTCTCGCTTTCTCTCTCTCTCTCTCTTTCTCTCTCTCTCTCTGTCGCTCTCTCTCTCTCTCTCTCTCTCTCTCTCTCTCTCTCTCTCTCTCTCTCTCTCTCTCTCTCTCTCCGACTAAGCCCATTAGACATAGCTGTGTTATGTAACTGTTGTGCTGTGTGTGTGTGTGTGTGTGTGTGTGTGTGTGTGTGTGTGTGTGTGTTTGTGTGTGTGTGTGTGTGTGTGTGTGTGTGTGTGTGTGTGTGTGTGTGTGTGTGTGTGTGTGTGTGTGTGTGTGTGTGTGTGTGTGTGTGTTTGTGTGTGTGTGTGTGTGTGAACTGTGCTATACTAAGGTTGGGATAGATTGTAGGGTGCAGTAGCAGTATTATCCTCTCCACACACACACACACACACACACACACACACACACACACACACACACACACACACACACACACACACACACACACACACACACACACACACACACACACACACACACACACACACCACCACCAAAACTTTGTCATCTCCTACATATTACCATCTTTTATAACATCGCAAAGTGTTCTTCATAGGAGCCCTCACGCTGTGCGTTCAAGAGCACCATTGTAATTCAGGAGAGCGTCTTCTACAGTTTAACAGTGTTCGTCAAGCTGTTTAATCACTGTTAATGAACGGAATGACTCATAAAAGGGAAATTAATATTGTTGAGTGTCTGCCTATGTGTTTTATAATTGTAATGGTCGCCGCCATATGCTAAGCTTAACACCTCTAGCCTTCACACCAGACTGTCATTAACACACTCCCATTAACACCATGTATCACCACTAGCCTCCACACAGACTGTCATTACCACCATGTATCACTGCTAGTCTCCACACCAGACTGTCATTAACACCATGTTTTACCGCTTGTCTCCACACCAGACTGTCATTACCACACT
>NW_026601498.1:0-48118 GCF_029448725.1 Salvelinus fontinalis
GGTCAAACATTACCATTCCACAGACATTTCCCTGGTCAAACATTACCATACCACAGACATTTCCCTGGTCATCCATTACCATGCCACAGACATTTCCCTGGCCAAGCATTTCACAGACATTTCCCTGGTCAACCATTACCATGCCAACAGACATTTCCCTGGTCAACCATTACCATAACACAGACATTTCCCTTGTCAACCATTACCATGCCACAGACAGTTCCCTGGTCAACCATTACCATGCCACAGACATTTCCCTTGTCAACCATTACCATGCCACAGACATTTCCCTGGCCAATCATTCCACAGACATTTCCCTGATCAACCATTACCATGCCACAGACATTTCCCTGGTCAATCATTCCACAGACATTCCCTGGTCAACCATTACCATACCACAGACATTTCCCTGGTCATCCATTACCATGCAACAGACATTTCCCTGGTCAACCATTACCATGCCACATACATTTCCCTGGTCAACCATTACCATGACAACATACATTTCCCTGGTCAACCATAACCATGCTGCAGACATTTCCCTGGTCAACCATTCCACAGACATTTCCCTTGTCAACCATTACCATGCCGTAGACATTTCCCTGGTCAACCATTACCATTCCACAGACATTTCCCTGGTCAACCATTACCATTCCACAGACATTTCCCTGGTCAAACATTACCATTCCACAGACATTTCCCTGGTCAAACATTACCATACCACAGACATTTCCCTGGTCATCCATTACCATTCCACAGACATTTCCCTGGTCATCCATTACCATGCCACAGACATTTCCCTGGTCAACCATTACCATTCCACAGACATTTCCCTGGTCAAACATTACCATTCCAAAGACATTTCCCTGGTCAAACATTACCATTCCACAGACATTTCCCTGGTCATCCATTACCATGCCACAGACATTTCCCTGGCCAACCATTTCACAGACATTTCCCTGGTCAACCATTACCATGCCAACAGACATTTCCCTGGTCAACCATTACCATAACACAGACATTTCCCTTGTCAACCATTACCATGCCACAGACAGTTCCCTGGTCAACCATTACCATGCCACAGACATTTCCCTTGTCAACCATTACCATGCCACAGACATTTCCCTGGCCAATCATTCCACAGACATTTCCCTGATCAACCATTACCCTGCCACAGACATTTCCCTGGTCAATCATTCCACAGACATTCCCTGGTCAACCATTACCATACCACAGACATTTCCCTGGTCATCCATTACCATGCAACAGACATTTCCCTGGTCAACCATTACCATGCCACATACATTTCCCTGGTCAACCACTACCATGACAACATACATTTCCCTGGTCAACCATAACCATGCTGCAGACATTTCCCTGGTCAACCATTCCACAGACATTTCCCTTGTCAACCATTACCATGCCGTAGACATTTCCCTGGTCAACCATTACCATTCCACAGACATTTCCCTGGTCAACCATTACCATTCCACAGACATTTCCCTGGTCAAACATTACCATTCCACAGACATTTCCCTGGTCAAACATTACCATACCACAGACATTTCCCTGGTCATCCATTACCATTCCACAGACATTTCCCTGGTCATCAAATACCATGCCACAGACATTTCCCTGGTCAACCATTACCATTCCACAGACATTTCCCTGGTCAAACATTACCATTCCACAGACATTTCCCTGGTCATCCATTACCATGCCACAGACATTTCCCTGGTCAACCATTACATGCCACATACATTTCCCTGGTCAACCATTACCATGCCACAGACATTTCCCTGGTCAACCATTACCATGCCACAGACATTTCCCTGGCCAACCATTTCACAGACATTTCCCTGGTCAACCATTACCATGCCAACATACATTTCCCTGGTCATCCATTACCATGCCACAGACATTTCCCTGGTCAACCATTACATGCCACAGACATTTCCCTGGTCAACCATTACCATACCACAGACATTTCCCTGGTCAACCATTACCATGCCACAGACATTTCCCTGGCCAACCATTTCACAGACATTTCCCTGGTCAACCATTACCATGCCAACAGACATTTCCCTGGTCATCCATTACATGCCACAGACATTTCCCTGGTCAACCATTACCATGCCACAGACATTTCCCTGGTCATCCGTTACCATGCCACAGACATTTCCCTGGTCAACCATTACCATACCACAGACATTTCCCTGGTCCATTTATTTCCTGATGAAGTCAGTCAAAACAGAGATGTCAGTGGAGTGGGTCTTTCTAAAACCAGACTGTAGTTCTGATAAGAGTATTCTTGCCAGTATATTCATCCATCTATTCATAAATGACTTCTTCCAGCACCTTAGACTGCATACTCAACATAGATACAGGTCTGTTTTCCTGCCCTTCTTGTGGATAGGGGTCAATCTAACATTGGCCATATACCACAACCCCAGAAGTACATTATTGCTATTAGAAACTGGTTACCAACTAAATTAGAACAGTAAAATTATATATTTTTGTCAATCTGCATTCAGGGCTCAAACCACCCAGTTTATAATTTGTAATAGATCACCTGTCTGAAAAGTACGACAAACTATGAGTTGTAGTAGCCTATTCAATTGGCCCAGCGTTGTCCAGGTTTGGCCGGTGTAGGCCGTCAATGTAAATAAATAATTTGTTGCCTAGTTAAATAAAGGTTAAATAAAGATAATTAAATAAAAGCTCAGCTATTGAGGCCAAAACAACCACTTAGTCAAGCTATTTGTGACTGTGATTTCAGTATGTGCATGTCGTATGCATCAATACGTGTAACACTTACTGTTAAGAAAAACGTTTCTCCCACGTCCTATTACCACAGATAGAACAATGTGTTCATTATTAACGTCTCTGTTACTGTAGCTACTAGAGGTGTGTGGAGTAGTCAGACAAAAAAAGGATCGTACCTGATATGGGCAATTTTCTTGATACGATTATGATCTAAGTCTTTTTTGTAATAATCTGTGATCGGAATAAACATATTTTTTTTCGGGTGCCAGCAAGAATCTCTCAGTCATGTGCGTGATCTAAATAAATCACCTGGCTAGTTTCCGTGTCTGTGCTGTCCCCAGTCCACCTGGCCTTGCTGCTGTTCCAGTTTCAACTGTTCTGCCTGCGGCTATGGAACCCTGACCTGTCCACCGGACGTGCTACCTGTCCCAGACCTGCTGTTTTCAACTCTCTAGAGACCGCAGGAGCGGTAGAGATACTCTTAATGATCGGCTATGAAAAGCCAACTGACATTTACTCCTGATTATTATTATTATTATTATCATTCCACAGACATTTCCCTGGTCAACCATTACCATGCCACAGACATTTCCCTGGTCAATCATTCCACAGACATTTCCCTGGTCATCCATTACCATGCCACAGACATTTCCCTGGCCAACCATTTCACAGACATTTCCCTGGTCAACAATTACCATGTTAAAGATAATGTTTGAGATGTTTTAAATTGTTATGTCAGGTGAGTTCTGATGATTTTCCTATTGAGGAGATTTGTCAACATTTCCATTTTCGTATCAGATGAATGGCTATATAGAATGTAGGCTCTGTTTAAAAGGCAACCAAGGCCTCAGAGATACATTTTGTCTTCTGAAAACAACAATGTGTGTGATCTGTTATTGTACCACTGCTGATTATGCCTGTCATGTCCTGATTATGTCAAGGAAAAGGTCATCTGGATTGAGGTTATATTTGCTAGATAATTAAGTCATTTATTGGACAGTTTGTAATATAAGGCCACAATAAACCGGCTGCATCACATCCGGCCGTGATTGGGAGTCCCATAGGGCGGCGCACAATTGGACCAGCGTCGTCAGGTTTGTCCGGGGTATGCAGTCAAATTTGATCTTAACTGACTTGCAATATTTATTGACAACAATAGATTACTGCTCATTGTAACATATTGATCAAAATTAAGAGGGAGGAAATTGATTGAATGACTTGGATAATCACATTAGCTTTGACAGACATTTCCCTGGTCAACCATTACCATGACAACATACATTTCCCTGGTCAACCATTACCATGCCGCAGACATTTCCCTGGTCAACCATGCCACAGACATTTCCCTGGTCAAACATTACCATACCACAGACATTTCCCTGGTCATCCATTACCATTCCACAGACATTTCCCTGGTCATCCATTACCATGCCACAGACATTCCCCTGGTCAACCATTCCACCTACATTTCCCTGGTCAAACATTACCATTCCACAGACATTTCCCTGGTCAAACATTACCATACCACAGACATTTCCCTGGTCATCCATTACCATGCCACAGACATTTCCCTGGCCAACCATTTCACAGACATTTCCCTGGTCAACCATTACCATGCCAACAGACATTTCCCTGGTCAACCATTACCATAACACAGACATTTCCCTTGTCAACCATTACCATGCCACAGACAGTTCCCTGGTCAACCATTACCATGCCACAGACATTTCCCTTGTCAACCATTACCATGCCACAGACATTTCCCTGGCCAATCATTCCACAGACATTTCCCTGATCAACCATTACCATGCCACAGACATTCCCTGGTCAACCATTACCATACCACAGACATTTCCCTGGTCATCCATTACCATGCAACAGACATTTCCCTGGTCAACCATTACCATGCCACATACATTTCCCTGGTCAACCATTACCATGACAACATACATTTCCCTGGTCAACCATAACCATGCTGCAGACATTTCCCTGGTCAACCATTCCACAGACATTTCCCTTGTCAACCATTACCATGCCGTAGACATTTCCCTGGTCAACCATTACCATTCCACAGACATTTCCCTGGTCAACCATTACCATTCCACAGACATTTCCCTGGTCAAACATTACCATTCCACAGACATTTCCCTGGTCAAACATTACCATACCACAGACATTTCCCTGGTCATCCATTACCATTCTACAGACATTTCCCTGGTCATCCATTACCATGCCACAGACATTTCCCTGGTCAACCATTACCATTCCACAGACATTTCCCTGGTCAAACATTACCATTCCAAAGACATTTCCCTGGTCAAACATTACCATTCCACAGACATTTCCCTGGTCATCCATTACCATGCCACAGACATTTCCCTGGCCAACCATTTCACAGACATTTCCCTGGTCAACCATTACCATGCCAACAGACATTTCCCTGGTCAACCATTACCATAACACAGACATTTCCCTTGTCAACCATTACCATGCCACAGACAGTTCCCTGGTCAACCATTACCATGCCACAGACATTTCCCTTGTCAACCATTACCATGCCACAGACATTTCCCTGGCCAATCATTCCACAGACATTTCCCTGATCAACCATTACCATGCCACAGACATTTCCCTGGTCAATCATTCCACAGACATTCCCTGGTCAACCATTACCATACCACAGACATTTCCCTGGTCATCCATTACCATGCAACAGACATTTCCCTGGTCAACCATTACCATGCCACATACATTTCCCTGGTCAACCACTACCATGACAACATACATTTCCCTGGTCAACCATAACCATGCTGCAGACATTTCCCTGGTCAACCATTCCACAGACATTTCCTTGTCAACCATTACCATGCCGTAGACATTTCCCTGGTCAACCATTACCATTCCACAGACATTTCCCTGGTCAACCATTACCATTCCACAGACATTTCCCTGGTCAAACATTACCATTCCACAGACATTTCCCTGGTCAAACATTACCATACCACAGACATTTCCCTGGTCATCCATTACCATTCCACAGACATTTCCCTGGTCATCAAATACCATGCCACAGACATTTCCCTGGTCAACCATTACCATTCCACAGACATTTCCCTGGTCAAACATTACCATTCCACAGACATTTCCCTGGTCATCCATTACCATGCCACAGACATTTCCCTGGTCAACCATTACATGCCACATACATTTCCCTGGTCAACCATTACCATGCCACAGACATTTCCCTGGTCAACCATTACCATGCCACAGACATTTCCCTGGCCAACCATTTCACAGACATTTCCCTGGTCAACCATTACCATGCCAACAGACATTTCCCTGGTCATCCATTACATGCCACAGACATTTCCCTGGTCAACCATTACATGCCACAGACATTTCCCTGGTCAACCATTAACATACCACAGACATTTCCCTGGTCAACCATTACCATGCCACAGACATTTCCCTGGCCAACCATTTCACAGACATTTCCCTGGTCAACCATTACCATGCCAACAGACATTTCCCTGGTCATCCATTACATGCCACAGACATTTCCCTGGTCAACCATTACCATGCCACAGACATTTCCCTGGTCATCCGTTACCATGCCACAGACATTTCCCTGGTCAACCATTACCATACCACAGACATTTCCCTGGTCCATTTATTTCCTGATGAAGTCAGTCAAAACAGAGATGTCAGTGGAGTGGGTCTTTCTAAAACCAGACTGTAGTTCTGATAAGAGTATTCTTGCCAGTATATTCATCCATCTATTCATAAATGACTTCTTCCAGCACCTTAGACTGCATACTCAACATAGATACAGGTCTGTTTTCCTGCCCTTCTTGTGGATAGGGGTCAATCTAACATTGGCCATATACCACAACCCCAGAAGTACATTATTGCTATTAGAAACTGGTTACCAACTAAATTAGAACAGTAAAATTATATATTTTTGTCAATCTGCATTCAGGGCTCAAACCACCCAGTTTATAATTTGTAATAGATCACCTGTCTGAAAAGTACGACAAACTATGAGTTGTAGTAGCCTATTCAATTGGCCCAGCGTTGTCCAGGTTTGGCCGGTGTAGGCCGTCAATGTAAATAAATAATTTGTTGCCTAGTTAAATAAAGGTTAAATAAAGATAATTAAATAAAAGCTCAGCTATTGAGGCCAAAACAACCACTCAGTCAAGCTATTTGTGACTGTGATTTCAGTATGTGCATGTCGTATGCATCAATACGTGTAACACTTACTGTTAAGAAAAACGTTTCTCCCACGTCCTATTACCACAGATAGAACAATGTGTTCATTATTAACGTCTCTGTTACTGTAGCTACTAGAGGTGTGTGGAGTAATCAGACAAAAAAAGGATCGTACCTGATATGGGCAATTTTCTTGATACGATTATGATCTAAGTCTTTTTTGTAATAATCTGTGATCGGAATAAACATATTTTTTTTCGGGTGCCAGCAAGATTCTCTCAGTCATGTGCGTGATCTAAATAAATCACCTGGCTAGTTTCCGTGTCTGTGCTGTCCCCAGTCCACCTGGCCTTGCTGCTGTTCCAGTTTCAACTGTTCTGCCTGCGGCTATGGAACCCTGACCTGTCCACCGGACGTGCTACCTGTCCCAGACCTGCTGTTTTCAACTCTCTAGAGACCGCAGGAGCGGTAGAGATACTCTTAATGATCGGCTATGAAAAGCCAACTGACATTTACTCCTGATTATTATTATTTGACCATGCTGGTCATTTATGAACATTTGAACATCTTGGCCATGTTCTGTTATAATCTCCACCCTGCACAGCCAGAAGAGGACTGGCCACCCCTCATAGCCTGGCTCCTCTCTAGGTTTCTTCCTAGGTTTTGGCCTTTCTAGGGAGTTTTTCCTAGCCACCGTGCTTCTACACCTGCATTGCTTGCTGTTTGGGGTTTTAGGCTGGGTTTCTGTACAGCACTTCGAGATATTAGCTGATGTACGAAGGGCTATATACAATTAACTTGATTTGATTTGTAAAGAGAAGGGCGGGCTGTAGGTTGATCCTGCTGCTCTGATTGGATAGAGTGAAGCTATAGTTCTTCCTCCGCTGGCTTCATCATTTCATCCTCTCTCTTTTCCTGGCATGTTTCTGGTCTGATCATAGGATCATCATTTAGAGTCCTGCAGCCTGCTACTATGATAAATTACAAATACGAGTATGTCCATGTCAGCACACCCCTAGTAGCTACTAGTGTGTCTTGTTGTTGATGAAGTAGTAGGCGACTGTTTCTCCTCCATGTCTGAGGGTCGTTGCTTCCCTGTGGTCGATGGTGGAATCATATTTTACTGAGAGCAGAAAACAAGCGTGATGAAACTATTCCTACAACGTCTGGAACGCTACAAAACACCAGAAATAGTTGGTGTCATTTGGTTGGCTGTGTGTGCACGAACGTGATTTCAGCATTTTGTTATGTCGCCTACTTGTGTGTAATCAGACAGACATTTAGACAAAAAAAATCAATGTGTATAGATTTTCTACCGTGTTGCATGATGGGTTAATAGTCGGAGAGTGATATAATATAGTAAAACAAAGTGTATCGCTTTTCCACCGCTTTGTGCGCAACTGTATTCATAAATGTCATTAAACCCTGGTCGATATGATGTGATATTATCAGAAGTAGAAGTGGTAACCGTGAGTCAAACACCTTTGTCCTGGAATCAGACCCTCTCTACCAACGTGTCCAACTCATACTTACCTGGCAAAGGAGACACCGTGATCAAGAAGACGGTTCACCCAGGGCGAGGCTCAGCCATTGCACTCCGGCTGTGCTGACCCCTGCGAATTTCTCAAATGTGGAAATCTCGATTGCATAATTTATGGTAGTGGGTGACTGCGTTCGCGCTCTTCCCTGATCTTCATGTTAAAAATAATGTTTGAGATGTTTTAAATTGTTATGTCGGGTGAGTTCTGATGATTTTCCGATTGAGAAGGACATTTGTCAACATTTACATTTTCGTAACAGATGAATGGCTATATAGAATGTAGGCTCTGTTTAAAAGGCAACCAAGGCCTCAGAGATACATTTTGTCTTCTGAAAACAACAATGTGTGTGATCTGTTATTGTACCACTGGTGATTATGCCTGTCATGTCCTGATTATGTCAAGGAAAAGGTCATCTGGATTGAGGTTATATTTGCTAGATAATTAAGTCATTTATTGGACAGTTTGTAATATAAGGCCACAATAAACCGGCTGCATCACATCCGGCCGTGATTGGGAGTCCCATTGGGCGGCGCACAATTGGACCAGCGTCGTCAGGTTTGTCCGGGGTATGCAGTCAAATTTGATCTTAACTGACTTGCAATATTTATTGACAACAATAGATTACTGCTCATTGTAACATATTGATCAAAATTAAGAGGGAGGAAATTGATTGAATGACTTGGATAATCACATTAGCTTTGACAGACATTTCCCTGGTCAACCATTACCATGACAACATACATTTCCCTGGTCAACCATTACCATGCCGCAGACATTTCGCTGGTCAACCATGCCACAGACATTTCCCTGGTCAAACATTACCATACCACAGGCATTTCCCTGGTCATCCATTACCATTCCACAGACATTTCCCTGGTCATCCATTACCATGCCACAGACATTCCCCTGGTCAACCATTACCATTCCACAGACATTTCCCTGGTCAAACATTACCATTCCACAGACATTTCCCTGGTCAAACATTACCATACCACAGACATTTCCCTGGTCATCCATTACCATGCCACAAACATTTCCCTGGCCAACCATTTCACAGACATTTCCCTGGTCAACCATTACCATGCCAACAGACATTTCCCTGGTCAACCATTACCATAACACAGACATTTCCCTTGTCAACCATTACCATGCCACAGACAGTTCCCTGGTCAACCATTACCATGCCACAGACATTTCCCTTGTCAACCATTACCATGCCACAGACATTTCCCTGGCCAATCATTCAACAGACATTTCCCTGATCAACCATTACCATGCCACAGACATTTCCCTGGTCAATCATTCCACAGACATTCCCTGGTCAACCATTACCATACCACAGACATTTCCCTGGTCATCCATTACCATGCAACAGACATTTCCCTGGTCAACCATTACCATGCCACATACATTTCCCTGGTCAACCATTACCATGACAACATACATTTCCCTGGTCAACCATTACCATGCCGTAGACATTTCCCTGGTCAACCATTACCATTCCACAGACATTTCCCTGGTCTTCCATTACCATTCCACAGACATTTCCCTGGTCATCCATTACCATGCCACAGACATTTCCCTGGTCAACCATTACCATGCCAACAGACATTTCCCTGGTCATCCATTACCATGCCACAGACATTTCCCTGGTCAACCATTACATGCCACAGACATTTCCCTGGTCAACCATTACCATACCACAGACATTTCCCTGGTCAACCATTACCATGCCACAGACATTTCCCTGGCCAACCATTTCACAGACATTTCCCTGGTCAACCATTACCATGCCAACAGACATTTCCCTGGTCATCCATTACATGCCACAGACATTTCCCTGGTCAACCATTACCATGCCACAGACATTTCCCTGGTCATCCGTTACCATGCCACAGACATTTCCCTGGTCATCCATTACCATACCACAGACATTTCCCTGGTCCATTTATTTCCTGATGAAGTCAGTCAAAACAGAGATGTCAGTGGAGTGGGTCTTTCTAAAACCAGACTGGTGTTCTGATAAGAGTATTCTTGCCAGTATATTCATCCATCTATTCATAAATGACTTCTTCCAGCACCTTAGACTGCATACTCAACATAGATACAGGTCTGTTTTCCTGCCCTTCTTGTGGATAGGGGTCAATCTAACATTGGCCATATACCACAACCCCAGAAGTACATTATTGCTATTAGAAACTGGTTACCAACTAAATTAGAACAGTAAAATTATATATTTTTGTCAATCTGCATTCAGGGCTCAAACCACCCAGTTTATAATTTGTAATTGATCACCTGTCTGAAAAGTACGACAAACTATGAGTTGTAGTAGCCTATTCAATTGGCCCAGCGTTGTCCAGGTTTGGCCGGTGTAGGCCGTCAATGTAAATAAATAAGTTGTTGCCTAGTTAAATAAAGGTTAAATAAAGATAATTAAATAAAAACTCAGCTATTGAGGCCAAAACAACCACTCAGTCAAGCTATTTTTGACTGTGATTTCAGTATGTGCATGTCGTATGCATCAATACGTGTAACACTTACTGTTAAGAAAAACGTTTCTCCCACGTCCTATTACCACAGATAGAACAATGTGTTCATTATTAACGTCTCTGTTACTGTAGCTACTAGAGGTGTGTGGAGTAGTCAGACAAAACGAGGATCGTACCTCATATGGGCAATTTTCTTGATACGATTATGATCTAAGTCTTTTTTGTAATAATCTGTGATCGGAATAAACATATTTTTTTTCGGGTGCCAGCAAGAATCTCTCAGTCATGTGCGTGATCTAAATAAATCACCTGGCTAGTTTCCGTGTCTGTGCTGTCCCCAGACCACCTGGCCTTGCTGCTGTTCCAGTTTCAACTGTTCTGCCTGCGGCTATGGAACCCTGACCTGTCCACCGGACGTGCTACCTGTCCCAGACCTGCTGTTTTCAACTCTCTAGAGACCGCAGGAGCGGTAGAGATACTCTTAATGATCGGCTATGAAAAGCCAACTGACATTTACTCCTGATTATTATTATTTGACCATGCTGGTCATTTATGAACATTTGAACATCTTGGCCATGTTCTGTTATAATCTCCACCCTGCACAGCCAGAAGAGGACTGGCCACCCCTCATAGCCTGGTTCCTCTCTAGGTTTCTTCCTAGGTTTTGGCCTTTCTAGGGAGTTTTTCCTAGCCACCGTGCTTCTACACCTGCATTGCTTGCTGTTTGGGGTTTTAGGCTGGGTTTCTGTACAGCACTTCGAGATATTAGCTGATGTACGAAGGGCTATATAAAATTAACTTGATTTGATTTGTAAAGAGAAGGGCGGGCTGTAGGTTGATCCTGCTGCTCTGATTGGATAGAGTGAAGCTATAGTTCTTCCTCCGCTGGCTTCATCATTTCATCCTCTCTCTTTTCCTGGCATGTTTCTGGTCTGATCATAGGATCATCATTTAGAGTCCTGCAGCCTGCTACTATGATAAATTACAAATACGAGTATGTCCATGTCAGCACACCCCTAGTAGCTACTAGTGTGTCTTGTTGTTGATGAAGTAGTAGGCGACTGTTTCTCCTCCATGTCTGAGGGTCGTTGCTTCCCTGTGGTCGATGGTGGAATCCTATTTTACTGAGAGCAGAAAACAAGCGTGATGAAACTATTCCTACAACGTCTGGAACGCTACAAAACACCAGAAATAGTTGGTGTCATTTGGTTGGCTGTGTGTGCACGAACGTGATTTCAGCATTTTGTTATGTCGCCTACTTGTGTGTAATCAGACAGACATTTAGACAAAAAAAATCAATGTGTATAGATTTTATACCGTGTTGCATGATGGGTTAATAGTCGGAGAGTGATATAATATAGTAAAACAAAGTGTATCGCTTTTCCACCGCTTTGTGCGCAACTGTATTCATAAATGTCATTAAACCCTGGTCGATATGATGTGATATTATCAGAAGTAGAAGTGGTAACCGTGAGTCAAACACCTTTGTCCTGGAATCAGACCCTCTCTACCAACGTGTCCAACTCATACTTACCTGGCAAGGGAGACACCGTGATCAAGAAGACGGTTCACCCAGGGCGAGGCTCAGCCATTGCACTCCGGATGCGCTGACCCCTGCGAATTTCTCAAATGTGGAAATCTCGATTGAATAATTTATGGTAGTGGGTGACTGCGTTCGCGCTCTCCCCTGATCTTCATGTTAAAAATAATGTTTGAGATGTTTTAAATTGTTATGTCGGGTGAGTTCCGATGATTTTCCGATTGAGAAGGACATTTGTCAACATTTACATTTTCGTAACAGATGAATGGCTATATAGAATGTAGGCTCTGTTTAAAAGGCAACCAAGGCCTCAGAGATACATTTTGTCTTCTGAAAACAACAATGTGTGTGATCTGTTATTGTACCACTGGTGATTATGCCTGTCATGTCCTGATTATGTCAAGGAAAAGGTCATCTGGATTGAGGTTATATTTGCTAGATAATTAAGTCATTTATTGGACAGTTTGTAATATAAGGCCACAATAAACCGGCTGCATCACATCCGGCCGTGATTGGGAGTCCCATAGGGCGGCGCACAATTGGACCAGCGTCGTCAGGTTTGTCCGGGGTATGCAGTCAAATTTGATCTTAACTGACTTGCAATATTTATTGACAACAATAGATTACTGCTCATTGTAACATATTGATCAAAATTAAGAGGGAGGAAATTGATTGAATGACTTGGATAATCACATTAGCTTTGACAGACATTTCCCTGGTCAACCATTACCATGACAACATACATTTCCCTGGTCAACCATTACCATGCCGCAGACATTTCGCTGGTCAACCATGCCACAGACATTTCCCTGGTCAAACATTACCATACCACAGACATTTCCCTGGTCATCCATTACCATTCCACAGACATTTCCCTGGTCATCCATTACCATGCCACAGACATTCCCCTGGTCAACCATTACCATTCCACAGACATTTCCCTGGTCAAACATTACCATTCCACAGACATTTCCCTGGTCAAACATTACCATACCACAGACATTTCCCTGGTCATCCATTACCATGCCACAGACATTTCCCTGGCCAAGCATTTCACAGACATTTCCCTGGTCAACCATTACCATGCCAACAGACATTTCCCTGGTCAACCATTACCATAACACAGACATTTCCCTTGTCAACCATTCCACAGACATTTCCCTGATCAACCATTACCATGCCACAGACATTTCCCTGGTCAATCATTCCACAGACATTCCCTGGTCAACCATTACCATACCACAGACATTTCCCTGGTCATCCATTACCATGACACAGACATTTCCCTGGTCAACCATTACCATAACACAGACATTTCCCTGGCCAATCATTCCACAGACATTTCCCTGATCAACCATTACCATGCCACAGACATTTCCCTGGTCAATCATTCCACAGACATTCCCTGGTCAACCATTACCATACCACAGACATTTCCCTGGTCATCCATTACCATGACACAGACATTTCCCTGGTCAACCATTACCATGCCACATACATTTCCCTGGTCAACCATTACCATGACAACATACATTTCCCTGGTCAACCATTACCATGCCGTAGACATTTCCCTGGTCAACCATTACCATTCCACAGACATTTCCCTGGTCATCCATTACCATTCCACAGACATTTCCCTGGTCATCCATTACCATGCCACAGACATTTCCCTGGTCAACCATTACCATTCCACAGACATTTCCCTGGTCAAACATTACCATTCCACAGACATTTCCCTGGTCATCCATTACCATGCCACAGACATTTCCCTGGTCAACCATTACATGCCACAGACATTTCCCTGGTCAACCATTACCATGCCACAGACATTTCCCTGGTCAACCATTACCATGCCACAGACATTTCCCTGGCCAACCATTTCACAGACATTTCCCTGGTCAACCATTACCATGCCAACAGACATTTCCCTGGTCATCCATTACCATGCCACAGACATTTCCCTGGTCAACCATTACATGCCACAGACATTTCCCTGGTCAACCATTACCATACCACAGACATTTCCCTGGTCAACCATTACCATGCCACAGACATTTCCCTGGCCAACCATTTCACAGACATTTCCCTGGTCAACCATTACCATGCCAACAGACATTTCCCTGGTCATCCATTACATGCCACAGACATTTCCCTGGTCAACCATTACCATGCCACAGACATTTCCCTGGTCATCCGTTACCATGCCACAGACATTTCCCTGGTCATCCATTACCATACCACAGACATTTCCCTGGTCCATTTATTTCCTGATGAAGTCAGTCAAAACAGAGATGTCAGTGGAGTGGGTCTTTCTAAAACCAGACTGGTGTTCTGATAAGAGTATTCTTGCCAGTATATTCATCCATCTATTCATAAATGACTTCTTCCAGCACCTTAGACTGCATACTCAACATAGATACAGGTCTGTTTTCCTGCCCTTCTTGTGGATAGGGGTCAATCTAACATTGGCCATATACCACAACCCCAGAAGTACATTATTGCTATTAGAAACTGGTTACCAACTAAATTAGAACAGTAAAATTATATATTTTTGTCAATCTGCATTCAGGGCTCAAACCACCCAGTTTATAATTTGTAATAGATCACCTGTCTGAAAAGTACGACAAACTATGAGTTGTAGTAGCCTATTCAATTGGCCCAGCGTTGTCCAGGTTTGGCCGGTGTAGGCCGTCAATGTAAATAAATAAGTTGTTGCCTAGTTAAATAAAGGTTAAATAAAGATAATTAAATAAAAACTCAGCTATTGAGGCCAAAACAACCACTCAGTCAAGCTATTTTTGACTGTGATTTCAGTATGTGCATGTCGTATGCATCAATACGTGTAACACTTACTGTTAAGAAAAACGTTTCTCCCACGTCCTATTACCACAGATAGAACAATGTGTTCATTATTAACGTCTCTGTTACTGTAGCTACTAGAGGTGTGTGGAGTAGTCAGACAAAACGAGGATCGTACCTGATATGGGCAATTTTCTTGATACGATTATGATCTAAGTCTTTTTTGTAATAATCTGTGATCGGAATAAACATATTTTTTTTCGGGTGCCAGCAAGAATCTCTCAGTCATGTGCGTGATCTAAATAAATCACCTGGCTAGTTTCCGTGTCTGTGCTGTTCCCAGACCACCTGGCCTTGCTGCTGTTCCAGTTTCAACTGTTCTGCCTGCGGCTATGGAACCCTGACCTGTCCACCGGACGTGCTACCTGTCCCAGACCTGCTGTTTTCAACTCTCTAGAGACCGCAGGAGCGGTAGAGATACTCTTAATGATCGGCTATGAAAAGCCAACTGACATTTACTCCTGATTATTATTATTTGACCATGCTGGTCATTTATGAACATTTGAACATCTTGGCCATGTTCTGTTATAATCTCCACCCTGCACAGCCAGAAGAGGACTGGCCACCCCTCATAGCCTGGTTCCTCTCTAGGTTTCTTCCTAGGTTTTGGCCTTTCTAGGGAGTTTTTCCTAGCCACCGTGCTTCTACACCTGCATTGCTTGCTGTTTGGGGTTTTAGGCTGGGTTTCTGTACAGCACTTCGAGATATTAGCTGATGTACGAAGGGCTATATAAAATTAACTTGATTTGATTTGTAAAGAGAAGGGCGGGCTGTAGGTTGATCCTGCTGCTCTGATTGGATAGAGTGAAGCTATAGTTCTTCCTCCGCTGGCTTCATCATTTCATCCTCTCTCTTTTCCTGGCATGTTTCTGGTCTGATCATAGGATCATCATTTAGAGTCCTGCAGCCTGCTACTATGATAAATTACAAATACGAGTATGTCCATGTCAGCACACCCCTAGTAGCTACTAGTGTGTCTTGTTGTTGATGAAGTAGTAGGCGACTGTTTCTCCTCCATGTCTGAGGGTCGTTGCTTCCCTGTGGTCGATGGTGGAATCCTATTTTACTGAGAGCAGAAAACAAGCGTGATGAAACTATTCCTACAACGTCTGGAACGCTACAAAACACCAGAAATAGTTGGTGTCATTTGGTTGGCTGTGTGTGCACGAACGTGATTTCAGCATTTTGTTATGTCGCCTACTTGTGTGTAATCAGACAGACATTTAGACAAAAAAAATCAATGTGTATAGATTTTCTACCGTGTTGCATGATGGGTTAATAGTCGGAGAGTGATATAATATAGTAAAACAAAGTGTATCGCTTTTCCACCGCTTTGTGCGCAACTGTATTCATAAATGTCATTAAACCCTGGTCGATATGATGTGATATTATCAGAAGTAGAAGTGGTAACCGTGAGTCAAACACCTTTGTCCTGGAATCAGACCCTCTCTACCAACGTGTCCAACTCATACTTACCTGGCAAGGGAGACACCGTGATCAAGAAGACGGTTCACCCAGGGCGAGGCTCAGCCATTGCACTCCGGCTGCGCTGACCCCTGCGAATTTCTCAAATGTGGAAATCTCGATTGAATAATTTATGGTAGTGGGTGACTGCGTTCGCGCTCTCCCCTGATCTTCATGTTAAAAATAATGTTTGAGATGTTTTAAATTGTTATGTCGGGTGAGTTCTGATGATTTTCCGATTGAGAAGGACATTTGTCAACATTTACATTTTCGTAACAGATGAATGGCTATATAGAATGTAGGCTCTGTTTAAAAGGCAACCAAGGCCTCAGAGATACATTTTGTCTTCTGAAAACAACAATGTGTGTGATCTGTTATTGTACCACTGGTGATTATGCCTGTCATGTCCTGATTATGTCAAGGAAAAGGTCATCTGGATTGAGGTTATATTTGCTAGATAATTAAGTAATTTATTGGACAGTTTGTAATATAAGGCCACAATAAACCGGCTGCATCACATCCGGCCGTGATTGGGAGTCCCATAGGGCGGCGCACAATTGGACCAGCGTCGTCAGGTTTGTCCGGGGTATGCAGTCAAATTTGATCTTAACTGACTTGCAATATTTATTGACAACAATAGATTACTGCTCATTGTAACATATTGATCAAAATTAAGAGGGAGGAAATTGATTGAATGACTTGGATAATCACATTAGCTTTGACAGACATTTCCCTGGTCAACCATTACCATGACAACATACATTTCCCTGGTCAACCATTACCATGCCGCAGACATTTCGCTGGTCAACCATGCCACAGACATTTCCCTGGTCAACCATTACCATACCACAGACATTTCCCTGGTCATCCATTACCATTCCACAGACATTTCCCTGGTCATCCATTACCATGCCACAGACATTCCCCTGGTCAACCATTACCATTCCACAGACATTTCCCTGGTCAAACATTACCATTCCACAGACATTTCCCTGGTCAAACATTACCATACCACAGACATTTCCCTGGTCATCCATTACCATGCCACAGACATTTCCCTGGCCAAGCATTTCACAGACATTTCCCTGGTCAACCATTACCATGCCAACAGACATTTCCCTGGTCAACCATTACCATAACACAGACATTTACCTTGTCAACCATTCCACAGACATTTCCCTGATCAACCATTACCATGCCACAGACATTTCCCTGGTCAATCATTCCACAGACATTCCCTGGTCAACCATTACCATACCACAGACATTTCCCTGGTCATCCATTACCATGACACAGACATTTCCCTGGTCAACCATTACCATAACACAGACATTTCCCTGGCCAATCATTCCACAGACATTTCCCTGATCAACCATTACCATGCCACAGACATTTCCCTGGTCAATCATTCCACAGACATTCCCTGGTCAACCATTACCATACCACAGACATTTCCCTGGTCATCCATTACCATGACACAGACATTTCCCTGGTCAACCATTACCATGCCACATACATTTCCCTGGTCAACCATTACCATGACAACATACATTTCCCTGGTCAACCATTACCATGCCGTAGACATTTCCCTGGTCAACCATTACCATTCCACAGACATTTCCCTGGTCATCCATTACCATTCCACAGACATTTCCCTGGTCATCCATTACCATGCCACAGACATTTCCCTGGTCAACCATTACCATTCCACAGACATTTCCCTGGTCAAACATTACCATTCCACAGACATTTCCCTGGTCATCCATTACCATGCCACAGACATTTCCCTGGTCAACCATTACATGCCACAGACATTTCCCTGGTCAACCATTACCATGCCACAGACATTTCCCTGGTCAACCATTACCATGCCACAGACATTTCCCTGGCCAACCATTTCACAGACATTTCCCTGGTCAACCATTACCATGCCAACAGACATTTCCCTGGTCATCCATTACCATGCCACAGACATTTCCCTGGTCAACCATTACATGCCACAGACATTTCCCTGGTCAACCATTACCATACCACAGACATTTCCCTGGTCAACCATTACCATGCCACAGACATTTCCCTGGCCAACCATTTCACAGACATTTCCCTGGTCAACCATTACCATGCCAACAGACATTTCCCTGGTCATCCATTACATGCCACAGACATTTCCCTGGTCAACCATTACCATGCCACAGACATTTCCCTGGTCATCCGTTACCATGCCACAGACATTTCCCTGGTCATCCATTACCATACCACAGACATTTCCCTGGTCCATTTATTTCCTGATGAAGTCAGTCAAAACAGAGATGTCAGTGGAGTGGGTCTTTCTAAAACCAGACTGGTGTTCTGATAAGAGTATTCTTGCCAGTATATTCATCCATCTATTCATAAATGACTTCTTCCAGCACCTTAGACTGCATACTCAACATAGATACAGGTCTGTTTTCCTGCCCTTCTTGTGGATAGGGGTCAATCTAACATTGGCCATATACCACAACCCCAGAAGTACATTATTGCTATTAGAAACTGGTTACCAACTAAATTAGAACAGTAAAATTATATATTTTTGTCAATCTGCATTCAGGGCTCAAACCACCCAGTTTATAATTTGTAATAGATCACCTGTCTGAAAAGTACGACAAACTATGAGTTGTAGTAGCCTATTCAATTGGCCCAGCGTTGTCCAGGTTTGGCCGGTGTAGGCCGTCAATGTAAATAAATAAGTTGTTGCCTAGTTAAATAAAGGTTAAATAAAGATAATTAAATAAAAACTCAGCTATTGAGGCCAAAACAACCACTCAGTCAAGCTATTTTTGACTGTGATTTCAGTATGTGCATGTCGTATGCATCAATACGTGTAACACTTACTGTTAAGAAAAACGTTTCTCCCACGTCCTATTACCACAGATAGAACAATGTGTTCATTATTAACGTCTCTGTTACTGTAGCTACTAGAGGTGTGTGGAGTAGTCAGACAAAACGAGGATCGTACCTGATATGGGCAATTTTCTTGATACGATTATGATCTAAGTCTTTTTTGTAATAATCTGTGATCGGAATAAACATATTTTTTTTCGGGTGCCAGCAAGAATCTCTCAGTCATGTGCGTGATCTAAATAAATCACCTGGCTAGTTTCCGTGTCTGTGCTGTTCCCAGACCACCTGGCCTTGCTGCTGTTCCAGTTTCAACTGTTCTGCCTGCGGCTATGGAACCCTGACCTGTCCACCGGACGTGCTACCTGTCCCAGACCTGCTGTTTTCAACTCTCTAGAGACCGCAGGAGCGGTAGAGATACTCTTAATGATCGGCTATGAAAAGCCAACTGACATTTACTCCTGATTATTATTATTTGACCATGCTGGTCATTTATGAACATTTGAACATCTTGGCCATGTTCTGTTATAATCTCCACCCTGCACAGCCAGAAGAGGACTGGCCACCCCTCATAGCCTGGTTCCTCTCTAGGTTTCTTCCTAGGTTTTGGCCTTTCTAGGGAGTTTTTCCTAGCCACCGTGCTTCTACACCTGCATTGCTTGCTGTTTGGGGTTTTAGGCTGGGTTTCTGTACAGCACTTCGAGATATTAGCTGATGTACGAAGGGCTATATAAAATTAACTTGATTTGATTTGTAAAGAGAAGGGCGGGCTGTAGGTTGATCCTGCTGCTCTGATTGGATAGAGTGAAGCTATAGTTCTTCCTCCGCTGGCTTCATCATTTCATCCTCTCTCTTTTCCTGGCATGTTTCTGGTCTGATCATAGGATCATCATTTAGAGTCCTGCAGCCTGCTACTATGATAAATTACAAATACGAGTATGTCCATGTCAGCACACCCCTAGTAGCTACTAGTGTGTCTTGTTGTTGATGAAGTAGTAGGCGACTGTTTCTCCTCCATGTCTGAGGGTCGTTGCTTCCCTGTGGTCGATGGTGGAATCCTATTTTACTGAGAGCAGAAAACAAGCGTGATGAAACTATTCCTACAACGTCTGGAACGCTACAAAACACCAGAAATAGTTGGTGTCATTTGGTTGGCTGTGTGTGCACGAACGTGATTTCAGCATTTTGTTATGTCGCCTACTTGTGTGTAATCAGACAGACATTTAGACAAAAAAAATCAATGTGTATAGATTTTCTACCGTGTTGCATGATGGGTTAATAGTCGGAGAGTGATATAATATAGTAAAACAAAGTGTATCGCTTTTCCACCGCTTTGTGCGCAACTGTATTCATAAATGTCATTAAACCCTGGTCGATATGATGTGATATTATCAGAAGTAGAAGTGGTAACCGTGAGTCAAACACCTTTGTCCTGGAATCAGACCCTCTCTACCAACGTGTCCAACTCATACTTACCTGGCAAGGGAGACACCGTGATCAAGAAGACGGTTCACCCAGGGCGAGGCTTAGCCATTGCACTCCGGCTGCGCTGACCCCTGCGAATTTCTCAAATGTGGAAATCTCGATTGAATAATTTATGGTAGTGGGTGACTGCGTTCGCGCTCTCCCCTGATCTTCATGTTAAAAATAATGTTTGAGATGTTTTAAATTGTTATGTCGGGTGAGTTCTGATGATTTTCCGATTGAGAAGGACATTTGTCAACATTTACATTTTCGTAACAGATGAATGGCTATATAGAATGTAGGCTCTGTTTAAAAGGCAACCAAGGCCTCAGAGATACATTTTGTCTTCTGAAAACAACAATGTGTGTGATCTGTTATTGTACCACTGGTGATTATGCCTGTCATGTCCTGATTATGTCAAGGAAAAGGTCATCTGGATTGAGGTTATATTTGCTAGATAATTAAGTAATTTATTGGACAGTTTGTAATATAAGGCCACAATAAACCGGCTGCATCACATCCGGCCGTGATTGGGAGTCCCATAGGGCGGCGCACAATTGGACCAGCGTCGTCAGGTTTGTCCGGGGTATGCAGTCAAATTTGATCTTAACTGACTTGCAATATTTATTGACAACAATAGATTACTGCTCATTGTAACATATTGATCAAAATTAAGAGGGAGGAAATTGATTGAATGACTTGGATAATCACATTAGCTTTGACAGACATTTCCCTGGTCAACCATTACCATGACAACATACATTTCCCTGGTCAACCATTACCATGCCGCAGACATTTCGCTGGTCAACCATGCCACAGACATTTCCCTGGTCAACCATTACCATACCACAGACATTTCCCTGGTCATCCATTACCATTCCACAGACATTTCCCTGGTCATCCATTACCATGCCACAGACATTCCCCTGGTCAACCATTACCATTCCACAGACATTTCCCTGGTCAAACATTACCATTCCACAGACATTTCCCTGGTCAAACATTACCATACCACAGACATTTCCCTGGTCATCCATTACCATGCCACAGACATTTCCCTGGCCAAGCATTTCACAGACATTTCCCTGGTCAACCATTACCATGCCAACAGACATTTCCCTGGTCAACCATTACCATAACACAGACATTTACCTTGTCAACCATTCCACAGACATTTCCCTGATCAACCATTACCATGCCACAGACATTTCCCTGGTCAATCATTCCACAGACATTCCCTGGTCAACCATTACCATACCACAGACATTTCCCTGGTCATCCATTACCATGACACAGACATTTCCCTGGTCAACCATTACCATAACACAGACATTTCCCTGGCCAATCATTCCACAGACATTTCCCTGATCAACCATTACCATGCCACAGACATTTCCCTGGTCAATCATTCCACAGACATTCCCTGGTCAACCATTACCATACCACAGACATTTCCCTGGTCATCCATTACCATGACACAGACATTTCCCTGGTCAACCATTACCATGCCACATACATTTCCCTGGTCAACCATTACCATGACAACATACATTTCCCTGGTCAACCATTACCATGCCGTAGACATTTCCCTGGTCAACCATTACCATTCCACAGACATTTCCCTGGTCATCCATTACCATTCCACAGACATTTCCCTGGTCATCCATTACCATGCCACAGACATTTCCCTGGTCAACCATTACCATTCCACAGACATTTCCCTGGTCAAACATTACCATTCCACAGACATTTCCCTGGTCATCCATTACCATGCCACAGACATTTCCCTGGTCAACCATTACATGTCAAAGACATTTCCCTGGTCAACCATTACCATGCCACAGACATTTCCCTGGTCAACCATTACCATGCCACAGACATTTCCCTGGCCAACCATTTCACAGACATTTCCCTGGTCAACCATTACCATGCCAACAGACATTTCCCTGGTCATCCATTACCATGCCACAGACATTTCCCTGGTCAACCATTACATGCCACAGACATTTCCCTGGTCAACCATTACCATACCACAGACATTTCCCTGGTCAACCATTACCATGCCACAGACATTTCCCTGGCCAACCATTTCACAGACATTTCCCTGGTCAACCATTACCATGCCAACAGACATTTCCCTGGTCATCCATTACATGCCACAGACATTTCCCTGGTCAACCATTACCATGCCACAGACATTTCCCTGGTCATCCGTTACCATGCCACAGACATTTCCCTGGTCATCCATTACCATACCACAGACATTTCCCTGGTCCATTTATTTCCTGATGAAGTCAGTCAAAACAGAGATGTCAGTGGAGTGGGTCTTTCTAAAACCAGACTGGTGTTCTGATAAGAGTATTCTTGCCAGTATATTCATCCATCTATTCATAAATGACTTCTTCCAGCACCTTAGACTGCATACTCAACATAGATACAGGTCTGTTTTCCTGCCCTTCTTGTGGATAGGGGTCAATCTAACATTGGCCATATACCACAACCCCAGAAGTACATTATTGCTATTAGAAACTGGTTACCAACTAAATTAGAACAGTAAAATTATATATTTTTGTCAATCTGCATTCAGGGCTCAAACCACCCAGTTTATAATTTGTAATAGATCACCTGTCTGAAAAGTACGACAAACTATGAGTTGTAGTAGCCTATTCAATTGGCCCAGCGTTGTCCAGGTTTGGCCGGTGTAGGCCGTCAATGTAAATAAATAAGTTGTTGCCTAGTTAAATAAAGGTTAAATAAAGATAATTAAATAAAAACTCAGCTATTGAGGCCAAAACAACCACTCAGTCAAGCTATTTTTGACTGTGATTTCAGTATGTGCATGTCGTATGCATCAATACGTGTAACACTTACTGTTAAGAAAAACGTTTCTCCCACGTCCTATTACCACAGATAGAACAATGTGTTCATTATTAACGTCTCTGTTACTGTAGCTACTAGAGGTGTGTGGAGTAGTCAGACAAAACGAGGATCGTACCTGATATGGGCAATTTTCTTGATACGATTATGATCTAAGTCTTTTTTGTAATAATCTGTGATCGGAATAAACATATTTTTTTTCGGGTGCCAGCAAGAATCTCTCAGTCATGTGCGTGATCTAAATAAATCACCTGGCTAGTTTCCGTGTCTGTGCTGTCCCCAGACCACCTGGCCTTGCTGCTGTTCCAGTTTCAACTGTTCTGCCTGCGGCTATGGAACCCTGACCTGTCCACCGGACGTGCTACCTGTCCCAGACCTGCTGTTTTCAACTCTCTAGAGACCGCAGGAGCGGTAGAGATACTCTTAATGATCGGCTATGAAAAGCCAACTGACATTTACTCCTGATTATTATTATTTGACCATGCTGGTCATTTATGAACATTTGAACATCTTGGCCATGTTCTGTTATAATCTCCACCCTGCACAGCCAGAAGAGGACTGGCCACCCCTCATAGCCTGGTTCCTCTCTAGGTTTCTTCCTAGGTTTTGGCCTTTCTAGGGAGTTTTTCCTAGCCACCGTGCTTCTACACCTGCATTGCTTGCTGTTTGGGGTTTTAGGCTGGGTTTCTGTACAGCACTTCGAGATATTAGCTGATGTACGAAGGGCTATATAAAATTAACTTGATTTGATTTGTAAAGAGAAGGGCGGGCTGTAGGTTGATCCTGCTGCTCTGATTGGATAGAGTGAAGCTATAGTTCTTCCTCCGCTGGCTTCATCATTTCATCCTCTCTCTTTTCCTGGCATGTTTCTGGTCTGATCATAGGATCATCATTTAGAGTCCTGCAGCCTGCTACTATGATAAATTACAAATACGAGTATGTCCATGTCAGCACACCCCTAGTAGCTACTAGTGTGTCTTGTTGTTGATGAAGTAGTAGGCGACTGTTTCTCCTCCATGTCTGAGGGTCGTTGCTTCCCTGTGGTCGATGGTGGAATCCTATTTTACTGAGAGCAGAAAACAAGCGTGATGAAACTATTCCTACAACGTCTGGAACGCTACAAAACACCAGAAATAGTTGGTGTCATTTGGTTGGCTGTGTGTGCACGAACGTGATTTCAGCATTTTGTTATGTCGCCTACTTGTGTGTAATCAGACAGACATTTAGACAAAAAAAATCAATGTGTATAGATTTTCTACCGTGTTGCATGATGGGTTAATAGTCGGAGAGTGATATAATATAGTAAAACAAAGTGTATCGCTTTTCCACCGCTTTGTGCGCAACTGTATTCATAAATGTCATTAAACCCTGGTCGATATGATGTGATATTATCAGAAGTAGAAGTGGTAACCGTGAGTCAAACACCTTTGTCCTGGAATCAGACCCTCTCTACCAACGTGTCCAACTCATACTTACCTGGCAAGGGAGACACCGTGATCAAGAAGGCGGTTCACCCAGGGCGAGGCTCAGCCATTGCACTCCGGCTGTGCTGACCCCTGCGAATTTCTCAAATGTGGAAATCTCGATTGAATAATTTATGGTAGTGGGTGACTGCGTTCGCGCTCTCCCCTGATCTTCATGTTAAAAATAATGTTTGAGATGTTTTAAATTGTTATGTCGGGTGAGTTCTGATGATTTTCCGATTGAGAAGGACATTTGTCAACATTTACATTTTCGTAACAGATGAATGGCTATATAGAATGTAGGCTCTGTTTAAAAGGCAACCAAGGCCTCAGAGATACATTTTGTCTTCTGAAAACAACAATGTGTGTGATCTGTTATTGTACCACTGGTGATTATGCCTGTCATGTCCTGATTATGTCAAGGAAAAGGTCATCTGGATTGAGGTTATATTTGCTAGATAATTAAGTCATTTATTGGACAGTTTGTAATATAAGGCCACAATAAACCGGCTGCATCACATCCGGCCGTGATTGGGAGTCCCATAGGGCGGCGCACAATTGGACCAGCGTCGTCAGGTTTGTCCGGGGTATGCAGTCAAATTTGATCTTAACTGACTTGCAATATTTATTGACAACAATAGATTACTGCTCATTGTAACATATTGATCAAAATTAAGAGGGAGGAAATTGATTGAATGACTTGGATAATCACATTAGCTTTGACAGACATTTCCCTGGTCAACCATTACCATGACAACATACATTTCCCTGGTCAACCATTACCATGCCGCAGACATTTCGCTGGTCAACCATGCCACAGACATTTCCCTGGTCAAACATTACCATACCACAGGCATTTCCCTGGTCATCCATTACCATTCCACAGACATTTCCCTGGTCATCCATTACCATGCCACAGACATTCCCCTGGTCAACCATTACCATTCCACAGACATTTCCCTGGTCAAACATTACCATTCCACAGACATTTCCCTGGTCAAACATTACCATACCACAGACATTTCCCTGGTCATCCATTACCATGCCACAAACATTTCCCTGGCCAACCATTTCACAGACATTTCCCTGGTCAACCATTACCATGCCAACAGACATTTCCCTGGTCAACCATTACCATAACACAGACATTTCCCTTGTCAACCATTACCATGCCACAGACAGTTCCCTGGTCAACCATTACCATGCCACAGACATTTCCCTTGTCAACCATTACCATGCCACAGACATTTCCCTGGCCAATCATTCAACAGACATTTCCCTGATCAACCATTACCATGCCACAGACATTTCCCTGGTCAATCATTCCACAGACATTCCCTGGTCAACCATTACCATACCACAGACATTTCCCTGGTCATCCATTACCATGCAACAGACATTTCCCTGGTCAACCATTACCATGCCACATACATTTCCCTGGTCAACCATTACCATGACAACATACATTTCCCTGGTCAACCATTACCATGCCGTAGACATTTCCCTGGTCAACCATTACCATTCCACAGACATTTCCCTGGTCTTCCATTACCATTCCACAGACATTTCCCTGGTCATCCATTACCATGCCACAGACATTTCCCTGGTCAACCATTACCATGCCAACAGACATTTCCCTGGTCATCCATTACCATGCCACAGACATTTCCCTGGTCAACCATTACATGCCACAGACATTTCCCTGGTCAACCATTACCATACCACAGACATTTCCCTGGTCAACCATTACCATGCCACAGACATTTCCCTGGCCAACCATTTCACAGACATTTCCCTGGTCAACCATTACCATGCCAACAGACATTTCCCTGGTCATCCATTACATGCCACAGACATTTCCCTGGTCAACCATTACCATGCCACAGACATTTCCCTGGTCATCCGTTACCATGCCACAGACATTTCCCTGGTCATCCATTACCATACCACAGACATTTCCCTGGTCCATTTATTTCCTGATGAAGTCAGTCAAAACAGAGATGTCAGTGGAGTGGGTCTTTCTAAAACCAGACTGTAGTTCTGATAAGACTATTCTTGCCAGTATATTCATCCATCTATTCATAAATGACTTCTTCCAGCACCTTAGACTGCATACTCAACATAGATACAGGTCTGTTTTCCTGCCCTTCTTGTGGATAGGGGTCAATCTAACATTGGCCATATACCACAACCCCAGAGGTACATTATTGCTATTAGAAACTGGTTACCAACTAAATTAGAACAGTAAAATTATATGTTTTTGTCAATCTGCATTCAGGGCTCAAACCACCCAGTTTATAATTTGTAATAGATCACCTGTCTGAAAAGTACGACAAACTATGAGTTGTAGTAGCCTATTCAATTGGCCCAGCGTTGTCCAGGTTTGGCCGGTGTAGGCCGTCAATGTAAATAAATAATTTGTTGCCTAGTTAAATAAAGGTTAAATAAAGATAATTAAATAAAAGCTCAGCTATTGAGGCCAAAACAACCACTCAGTCAAGCTATTTGTGACTGTGATTTCAGTATGTGCATGTCGTATGCATCAATACGTGTAACACTTACTGTTAAGAAAAACGTTTCTCCCACGTCCTATTACCACAGATAGAACAATGTGTTCATTATTAACGTCTCTGTTACTGTAGCTACTAGAGGTGTGTGGAGTAGTCAGACAAAACGAGGATCGTACCTGATATGGGCAATTTTCTTGATACGATTATGATCTAAGTCTTTTTTGTAATAATCTGTGATCGGAATAAACATATTTTTTTTCGGGTGCCAGCAAGAATCTCTCAGTCATGTGCGTGATCTAAATAAATCACCTGGCTAGTTTCCGTGTCTGTGCTGTCCTCAGTCCACCTGGCCTTGCTGCTGTTCCAGTTTCAACTGTTCTGCCTGCGGCTATGGAACCCTGACCTGTCCACCGGACGTGCTACCTGTCCCAGACCTGCTGTTTTCAACTCTCTAGAGACCGCAGGAGCGGTAGAGATACTCTTAATGATCGGCTATGAAAAGCCAACTGACATTTACACCTGATTATTATTATTTGACCATGCTGGTCATTTATGAACATTTGAACATCTTGGCCATGTTCTGTTATAATCTCCACCCTGCACAGCCAGAAGAGGACTGGCCACCCCTCATAGCCTGGTTCCTCTCTAGGTTTCTTCCTAGGTTTTGGCCTTTCTAGGGAGTTTTTCCTAGCCACCGTGCTTCTACACCTGCATTGCTTGCTGTTTGGGGTTTTAGGCTGGGTTTCTGTACAGCACTTCGAGATATTAGCTGATGTACGAAGGGCTATATAAAATAAACTTGATTTGATTTGTAAAGAGAAGGGCGGGCTGTAGGTTGATCCTGCTGCTCTGATTGGATAGAGTGAAGCTATAGTTCTTCCTCCGCTGGCTTCATCATTTCATCCTCTCTCTTTTCCTGGCATGTTTCTGGTCTGATCATAGGATCATCATTTAGAGTCCTGCAGCCTGCTACTAGGATAAATTACAAATTCGAGTATGTCCATGTCAGCACACCCCTTAGTAGCTACTAGTGTGTCTTGTTGTTGATGAAGTAGTAGGCGACTGTTTCTCCTCCATGTCTGAGGGTCGTTGCTTCCCTGTGGTCGATGGTGGAATCATATTTTACTGAGAGCAGAAAACAAGCGTGATGAAACTATTCCTACAACGTCTGGAACGCTACAAAACACCAGAAATAGTTGGTGTCATTCGGTTGGCTGTGTGTGCACGAACGTGATTTCAGCATTTTGGTACGTCGCCTACTTGTGTGTAATCAGACAGACATTTAGACAAAAAAAATCAATGTGTATAGAATTTCTACCGTGTTGCATGATGGGTTAATAGTCGGAGAGTGATATAATATAGTAAAACAAAGTGTATCGCTTTTCCACCGCTTTGTGCGCAACTGTATTCATAAATGTCATTAAACCCTGGTCGATATGATGTGATATTATCAGAAGTAGAAGTGGTAACCGTGAGTCAAACACCTTTGTCCTGGAATCAGACCCTCTCTACCAACGTGTCCAACTCATACTTACCTGGCAAGGGAGACACCGTGATCAAGAAGGCGGTTCACCCAGGGCGAGGCTCAGCCATTGCACTCCGGCTGTGCTGACCCCTGCGAATTTCTCAAATGTGGAAATCTCGATTGCATAATTTATGGTAGTGGGGGACTGCGTTCGCGCTCTCCCCTGATCTTCATGTTAAAAATAATGCTTGAGATGTTTTAAATTGTTATGTCGGGTGAGTTCTGATGATTTTTCGATTGAGAAGGACATTTGTCAACATTTACATTTTCGTAACAGATGAATGGCTATATAGAATGTAGGCTCTGTTTAAAAGGCAACCAAGGCCTCAGAGATACATTTTGTCTTCTGAAAACAACAATGTGTGTGATCTGTTATTGTACCACTGCTGATTATGCCTGTCATGTCCTGATTATGTCAAGGAAAAGGTCATCTGGATTGAGGTTATATTTGCTAGATAATTAAGTCATTTATTGGACAGTTTGTAATATAAGGCCACAATAAACCGGCTGCATCACATCCGGCCGTGATTGGGAGTCCCATAGGGCGGCGCACAATTGGACCAGCGTCGTCAGGTTTGTCCGGGGTATGCAGTCAAATTTGATCTTAACTGACTTGCAATATTTATTGACAACAATAGATTACTGCTCATTGTAACATATTGATCAAAATTAAGAGGGAGGAAATTGATTGAATGACTTGGATAATCACATTAGCTTTGACAGACATTTCCCTGGTCAACCATTACCATGACAACATACATTTCTCTGGTCAACCATTACCATGCCGCAGACATTTCCCTGGTCAACCATGCCACAGACATTTCCCTGGTCAAACATTACCATACCACAGACATTTCCCTGGTCATCCATTACCATTCCACAGACATTTCCCTGGTCATCCATTACCATGCCACAGACATTCCCCTGGTCAACCATTACCATTCCACCTACATTTCCCTGGTCAAACATTACCATTCCACAGACATTTCCCTGGTCAAACATTACCATACCACAGACATTTCCCTGGTCATCCATTACCATGCCACAGACATTTCCCTGGCCAACCATTTCACAGACATTTCCCTGGTCAACCATTACCATGCCAACAGACATTTCCCTGGTCAACCATTACCATAACACAGACATTTCCCTTGTCAACCATTACCATGCCACAGACAGTTCCCTGGTCAACCATTACCATGCCACAGACATTTCCCTTGTCAACCATTACCATGCCACAGACATTTCCCTGGCCAATCATTCCACAGACATTTCCCTGATCAACCATTACCATGCCACAGACATTTCCCTGGTCAATCATTCCACAGACATTCCCTGGTCAACCATTACCATACCACAGACATTTCCCTGGTCATCCATTACCATGCAACAGACATTTCCCTGGTCAACCATTACCATGCCACATACATTTCCCTGGTCAACCACTACCATGACAACATACATTTCCCTGGTCAACCATAACCATGCTGCAGACATTTCCCTGGTCAACCATTCCACAGACATTTCCCTTGTCAACCATTACCATGTCGTAGACATTTCCCTGGTCAACCATTACCATTCCACAGACATTTCCCTGGTCAACCATTACCATTCCACAGACATTTCCCTGGTCAAACATTACCATTCCACAGACATTTCCCTGGTCAAACATTACCATACCACAGACATTTCCCTGGTCATCCATTACCATTCCACAGACATTTCCCTGGTCATCCATTACCATGCCACAGACATTTCCCTGGTCAACCATTACCATTCCACAGACATTTCCCTGGTCAAACATTACCATTCCACAGACATTTCCCTGGTCATCCATTACCATGCCACAGACATTTCCCTGGTCAACCATTACATGCCACATACATTTCCCTGGTCAACCATTACCATGCCACAGACATTTCCCTGGTCAACCATTACCATGCCACAGACATTTCCCTGGCCAACCATTTCACAGACATTTCCCTGGTCAACCATTACCATGCCAACATACATTTCCCTGGTCATCCATTACCATGCCACAGACATTTCCCTGGTCAACCATTACATGCCACAGACATTTCCCTGGTCAACCATTACCATACCACAGACATTTCCCTGGTCAACCATTACCATGCCACAGACATTTCCTTGGCCAACCATTTCACAGACATTTCCCTGGTCAACCATTACCATGCCAACAGACATTTCCCTGGTCATCCATTACATGCCACAGACATTTCCCTGGTCAACCATTACCATGCCACAGACATTTCCCTGGTCATCCATTACCATGACAACATACATTTCCCTGGTTAACCATTACCATGCCACAGACATTTCCCTGGTCAACCATTACCATGCCACAGACATTTCCCTGGTCAACCATGACAACAAACATTTCCCTGGTCAACCATTCCCTTGCTGCAGACATTTCCCTGGTCAACCAATACCATGCCACAGACATTTCCCTTGTCAACCATTACCATGCCGCAGAAATTTCCCTGGTCAACCATGCCACAGACATTTCCCTGGTCAACCATTACCATGCCACAGACATTTCCCTTGTCAACCATTACCATGCCACAGACAGTTCCCTGGCCAATCATTCCACAGACATTTCCCTGGTCAACCATTACCATGCCACAGACATTTCCCTGGTCAATCATTCCACAGACATTCCCTGGTCAACCATTACCATACCACAGACATTTCCCTTGTCAACCATTACCATGACAACATACATTTCCCTGGTCAACCATAACCATGCTGCCCACATTTCCCTGGTCAACCATTCCACAGACATTTCCCTTGTCAACCATTACCATGCTGTAGACATTTCCCTGGTCAACCATTACCATGCCACAGACATTTCCCTGGTCAATCATTCCACAGACATTTCCCTGGTCAACCATTACCATACCACAGACATTTCCCTGGTCATCCATTACCATGCCACAGACATTTCCCTGGTCAAACATTACCATTCCACAGACATTTCCCTGGTCATACATTACCATTCCACAGACATTTCCCTCGTCAAACATTACCATGCCACAGACATTTCCCTGGCCAACCATTACAATTCCACAGACATTTCCCTGGTCAAACATTACCATTCCACAGACATTTCCCTGGTCAAACATTACCATACCACAGACATTTCCCTGGTCATCCATTACATGCCACAGACATTTCCCTGGTCAACCATTACCATGCCACAGACATTTCCCTGGTCATCCATTACCATGCCACAGACATTTCCCTGGTCAACCATTACCATACCACAGACATTTCCCTGGTCCATTTATTTCCTGATGAAGTCAGTCAAAACAGAGATGTCAGTGGAGTGGGTCTTTCTAAAACCAGACTGTAGTTCTGATAAGACTATTCTTGCCAGTATATTCATCCATCTATTCATAAATGACTTCTTCCAGCACCTTAGACTGCATACTCAACATAGATACAGGTCTGTTTTCCTGCCCTTCTTGTGGATAGGGGTCAATCTAACATTGGCCATATACCACAACCCCAGAGGTACATTATTGCTATTAGAAACTGGTTACCAACTAAATTAGAACAGTAAAATTATATATTTTTGTCAATCTGCATTCAGGGCTCAAACCACCCAGTTTATAATTTGTAATAGATCACCTGTCTGAAAAGTACGACAAACTATGAGTTGTAGTAGCCTATTCAATTGGCCCAGCGTTGTCCAGGTTTGGCCGGTGTAGGCCGTCAATGTAAATAAATAATTTGTTGCCTAGTTAAATAAAGGTTAAATAAAGATAATTAAATACAAGCTCAGCTATTGAGGCCAAAACAACCACTCAGTCAAGCTATTTGTGACTGTGATTTCAGTATGTGCATGTCGTATGCATCAATACGTGTAACACTTACTGTTAAGAAAAACGTTTCTCCCACGTCCTATTACCACAGATAGAACAATGTGTTCATTATTAACGTCTCTGTTACTGTAGCTACTAGAGGTGTGTGGAGTAGTCAGACAAAACGAGGATCGTACCTGATATGGGCAATTTTCTTGATACGATTATGATCTAAGTCTTTTTTGTAATAATCTGTGATCGGAATAAACATATTTTTTTTCGGGTGCCAGCAAGAATCTCTCAGTCATGTGCGTGATCTAAATAAATCACCTGGCTAGTTTCCGTGTCTGTGCTGTCCCCAGTCCACCTGGCCTTGCTGCTGTTCCAGTTTCAACTGTTCTGCCTGCGGCTATGGAACCCTGACCTGTCCACCGGACGTGCTACCTGTCCCAGACCTGCTGTTTTCAACTCTCTAGAGACCGCAGGAGCGGTAGAGATACTCTTAATGATCGGCTATGAAAAGCCAACTGACATTTACTCCTGATTATTATTATTTGACCATGCTGGTCATTTATGAACATTTGAACATCTTGGCCATGTTCTGTTATAATCTCCACCCTGCACAGCCAGAAGAGGACTGGCCACCCCTCATAGCCTGGTTCCTCTCTAGGTTTCTTCCTAGGTTTTGGCCTTTCTAGGGAGTTTTTCCTAGCCACCGTGCTTCTACACCTACATTGCTTGCTGTTTGGGGTTTTAGGCTGGGTTTCTGTACAGCACTTCGAGATATTAGCTGATGTACGAAGGGCTATATAAAATTAACTTGATTTGATTTGTAAAGAGAAGGGCGGGCTGTAGGTTGATCCTGCTGCTCTGATTGGATAGAGTGAAGCTATAGTTCTTCCTCCGCTGGCTTCATCATTTCATCCTCTCTCTTTTCCTGGCATGTTTCTGGTCTGATCATAGGATCATCATTTAGAGTCCTGCAGCCTGCTACTATGATAAATTACAAATACGAGTATGTCCATGTCAGCACACCCCTAGTAGCTACTAGTGTGTCTTGTTGTTGATGAAGTAGTAGGCGACTGTTTCTCCTCCATGTCTGAGGGTCGTTGCTTCCCTGTGGTCGATGGTGGAATCATATTTTACTGAGAGCAGAAAACAAGCGTGATGAAACTATTCCTACAACGTCTGGAACGCTACAAAACACCAGAAATAGTTGGTGTCATTTGGTTGGCTGTGTGTGCACGAACGTGATTTCAGCATTTTGGTACGTCGCCTACTTGTGTGTAATCAGACAGACATTTAGACAAAAAAAATCAATGTGTATAGAATTTCTACCTTGTTGCATGATGGGAAAACAGTCAGACAGTGATATAATATAGTAAAACAAAGTGCATCTCTTTTCCACCGCTTTGTCCTCAACTGTATTCATAAATGTCATTAAACCCTGGTCGATATGATGTGATATTATCAGAAGTAGAAGTGGTAACCGCGAGTCAAACACCGTTGTCCTGGAATCAGTGGCTCTCTACCAACGTGTACAACTCTTACTTACCTGGCAAGGGAGACACCGTGATCAAGAAGGCGGTTCACCCAGGGCGAGGCTCAGCCATTGCACTCCGGCTGTGCTGACCCCTGCGAATTTCTCAAATGTGGAAATCTCGATTGCATAATTTATGGTAGTGGGGGACTGCGTTCGCGCTCTCCCCTGATCTTCATGTTAAAAATAATGTTTGAGCTGTTTTAAATTGTTATGTCAGGTGAGTTCTGATGATTTTCCTATTGAGAAGGAGATTTGTCAACATTTCCATTTTCGTATCTGATGAATGGCTATATAGAATGTAGGCTCTGTTTAAAAGGCAACCAAGGCCTCAGAGATACATTTTGTCTTCTGAAAACAACAATGTGTGTGATCTGTTATTGTACCACTGCTGATTATGCCTGTCATGTCCTGATTATGTCAAGGAAAAGGTCATCTGGATTGAGGTTATATTTGCTAGATAATTAAGTCATTTATTGGACAGTTTGTAATATAAGGCCACAATAAACCGGCTGCATCACATCCGGCCGTGATTGGGAGTCCCATAGGGCGGCGCACAATTGGACCAGCGTCGTCAGGTTTGTCCGGGGTATGCAGTCAATGTAAATAAGAATTTGATCTTAGCTGACTTGCAATATTAATTGACAACAATAGATTACTGCTCATTGTAACATATTGATCAAAATTAAGAGGGAGGAAATTGATTGAATGACTTGGATAATCACATTAGCTTTGACAGACATTTCCCTGGTCAACCATTACCATGACAACATACATTTCCCTGGTCAACCATTACCATGCCACAGACATTTCCCTGGTCAACCATTACCATGCCACAGACAGTTCCCTGGTCAACCATGCCACAGATATTTCCCTGGTCAACCATTACCATGCCACAGACATTTCCCTTGTCAACCATTACCATACCACAGACAGTTCCCTGGTCAATCATTCCACAGACATTTTCCTGGTCAACCATTACCATACCACAGACATTTCCCTGGTCAACCATTACCATGCCACAGACATTTCCCTGGTCAACCATGACAACAGACATTTCCCTGGTCAACCATTACCATGCTGCAGACATTTCCCTGGTCAACCATTACCATGCCACAGACATTTCCCTTGTCAACCATTACCATGCCACAGACAGTTCCCTGGTCAATCATTCCACAGACATTCCCTGGTCAACCATTACTATACCACAGACATTTCCCTGGTCATCCATTACCATGTCACATACATTTCCTTGGTCAACCATTACCATGCCACAGACATTTCCCTTGTCAACCATTACCATGACAACATACATTTCCCTGGTCAACCATAACCATGCTGCAGACATTTCCCTGGTCAACCATTCCACAGACATTTCCCTTGTCAACCATTACCATGCTGTAGACATTTCCCTGGTCAACCATTACCATGCCACAGACATTTCCCTGGTCAATCATTCCACAGACATTTCCCTGGTCAACCATTACCATACCACAGACATTTCCCTGGTCATCCATTACCATGCCACAGACATTTCCCTGGTCAAACATTACCATTCCACAGACATTTCCCTGGTCAAACATTACCATTCCACAGACATTTCCCTGGTCAAACATTACCATACCACAGACATTTCCCTGGTCATCCATTACCATTCCACAGACATTTCCCTGGTCATCCAGTACCATGCCACAGACATTTCCCTGGCCAACCATTACAATTCCACAGACATTTCCCTGGTCAAACATTACCATTCCACAGACATTTCCCTGGTCAAACATTACCATACCACAGACATTTCCCTGGTCATCCATTACCATGCCACAGACATTTCCCTGGCCAACCATTTCACAGACATTTCCCTGGTCAACCATTACCATGCCAACATACTTTTCCCTGGTCATCCATTACATGCCACAGACATTTCCCTGGTCAACCATTACCATGCCACAGACATTTCCCTGGTCATCCATTACCATGCCACAGACATTTCCCTGGTCAACCATTACCATACCACAGACATTTCCCTGGTCCATTTATTTCCTGATGAAGTCAGTCAAAACAAAGATGTCAGTGGAGTGGGTCTTTCTAAAACCAGACTGTAGTTCTGATAAGAGTATTCTTGCCAGTATATTCATCCATCTATTCATAAATGACTTCTTCCAGCACCTTAGACTGCATACTCAACATAGATACAGGTCTGTTTTCCTGCCCTTCTTGTGGATAGGGGTCAATCTAACATTGGCCATATACCACAACCCCAGAAGTACATTATTGCTATTAGAAACTGGTTACCAACTAAATTAGAACAGTAAAATTATATGTTTTTGTCAATCTGCATTCAGGGCTCAAACCACCCAGTTTATAATTTGTAATAGATCACCTGTCTGAAAAGTACGACAAACTATGAGTTGTAGTAGCCTATTCAATTGGCCCAGCGTTGTCCAGGTTTGGCCGGTGTAGGCCGTCAATGTAAATAAATAATTTGTTGCCTAGTTAAATAAAGGTTAAATAAAGATAATTAAATAAAAGCTCAGCTATTGAGGCCAAAACAACCACTCAGTCAAGCTATTTGTGACTGTGATTTCAGTATGTGCATGTCGTATGCATCAATACGTGTAACACTTACTGTTAAGAAAAACGTTTCTCCCACGTCCTATTACCACAGATAGAACAATGTGTTCATTATTAACGTCTCTGTTACTGTAGCTACTAGAGGTGTGTGGAGTAGTCAGACAAAACGAGGATCGTACCTGATATGGGCAATTTTCTTGATACGATTATGATCTAAGTCTTTTTTGTAATAATCTGTGATCGGAATAAACATTTTTTTTCGGGTGCCAGCAAGAATCTCTCAGTCATGTGCGTGATCTAAATAAATCACCTGGCTAGTTTCCGTGTCTGTGCTGTCCCCAGTCCACCTGGCCTTGCTGCTGTTCCAGTTTCAACTGTTCTGCCTGCGGCTATGGAACCCTGACCTGTCCACCGGACGTGCTACCTGTCCCAGACCTGCTGTTTTCAACTCTCTAGAGACCGCAGGAGCGGTAGAGATACTCTTAATGATCGGCTATGAAAAGCCAACTGACATTTACTCCTGATTATTATTATTTGACCATGCTGGTCATTTATGAACATTTGAACATCTTGGCCATGTTCTGTTATAATCTCCACCCTGCACAGCCAGAAGAGGACTGGCCACCCCTCATAGCCTGGTTCCTCTCTAGGTTTCTTCCTAGGTTTTGGCCTTTCTAGGGAGTTTTTCCTAGCCACCGTGCTTCTACACCTACATTGCTTGCTGTTTGGGGTTTTAGGCTGGGTTTCTGTACAGCACTTCGAGATATTAGCTGATGTACGAAGGGCTATATAAAATTAACTTGATTTGATTTGTAAAGAGAAGGGCGGGCTGTAGGTTGATCCTGCTGCTCTGATTGGATAGAGTGAAGCTATAGTTCTTCCTCCGCTGGCTTCATCATTTCATCCTCTCTCTTTTCCTGGCATGTTTCTGGTCTGATCATAGGATCATCATTTAGAGTCCTGCAGCCTGCTACTATGATAAATTACAAATACGAGTATGTCCATGTCAGCACACCCCTAGTAGCTACTAGTGTGTCTTGTTGTTGATGAAGTAGTAGGCGACTGTTTCTCCTCCATGTCTGAGGGTCGTTGCTTCCCTGTGGTCGATGGTGGAATCATATTTTACTGAGAGCAGAAAACAAGCGTGATGAAACTATTCCTACAACGTCTGGAACGCTACAAAACACCAGAAATAGTTGGTGTCATTTGGTTGGCTGTGTGTGCACGAACGTGATTTCAGCATTTTGGTACGTCGCCTACTTGTGTGTAATCAGACAGACATTTAGACAAAAAAAATCAATGTGTATAGAATTTCTACCTTGTTGCATGATGGGAAAACAGTCAGACAGTGATATAATATAGTAAAACAAAGTGCATCTCTTTTCCACCGCTTTGTCCTCAACTGTATTCATAAATGTCATTAAACCCTGGTCGATATGATGTGATATTATCAGAAGTAGAAGTGGTAACCGCGAGTCAAACACCGTTGTCCTGGAATCAGTGGCTCTCTACCAACGTGTACAACTCTTACTTACCTGGCAAGGGAGACACCGTGATCAAAAAGGCGGTTCACCCAGGGCGAGGCTCAGCCATTGCACTCCGGCTGTGCTGACCCCTGCGAATTTCTCAAATGTGGAAATCTCGATTGCATAATTTATGGTAGTGGGGGACTGCGTTCGCGCTCTCCCCTGATCTTCATGTTAAAAATAATGTTTGAGCTGTTTTAAATTGTTATGTCAGGTGAGTTCTGATGATTTTCCTATTGAGAAGGAGATTTGTCAACATTTCCATTTTCGTATCTGATGAATGGCTATATAGAATGTAGGCTCTGTTTAAAAGGCAACCAAGGCCTCAGAGATACATTTTGTCTTCTGAAAACAACAATGTGTGTGATCTGTTATTGTACCACTGCTGATTATGCCTGTCATGTCCTGATTATGTCAAGGAAAAGGTCATCTGGATTGAGGTTATATTTGCTAGATAATTAAGTCATTTATTGGACAGTTTGTAATATAAGGCCACAATAAACCGGCTGCATCACATCCGGCCGTGATTGGGAGTCCCATAGGGCGGCGCACAATTGGACCAGCGTCGTCAGGTTTGTCCGGGGTATGCAGTCAATGTAAATAAGAATTTGATCTTAGCTGACTTGCAATATTAATTGACAACAATAGATTACTGCTCATTGTAACATATTGATCAAAATTAAGAGGGAGGAAATTGATTGAATGACTTGGATAATCACATTAGCTTTGACAGACATTTCCCTGGTCAACCATTACCATGACAACATACATTTCCCTGGTCAACCATTACCATGCCACAGACATTTCCCTGGTCAACCATTACCATGCCACAGACAGTTCCCTGGTCAACCATGCCACAGATATTTCCCTGGTCAACCATTACCATGCCACAGACATTTCCCTTGTCAACCATTACCATGCCACAGACATTTCCCTTGTCAACCATTACCATGCCACAGACAGTTCCCTGGTCAACCATTACCATGCCACAGACATTTCCCTTGTCAACCATTACCATGCCACAGACAGTTCCCTGGTCAATCATTCCACAGACATTTTCCTGGTCAACCATTACCATACCACAGACATTTCCCTGGTCAACCATTACCATGCCACAGACATTTCCCTGGTCAACCATGACAACAGACATTTCCCTGGTCAACCATTACCATGCTGCAGACATTTCCCTGGTCAACCATTACCATGCCACAGACATTTCCCTTGTCAACCATTACCATGCCACAGACAGTTCCCTGGTCAATCATTCCACAGACATTCCCTGGTCAACCATTACTATACCACAGACATTTCCCTGGTCATCCATTACCATGTCACATACATTTCCCTGGTCAACCATTACCATGCCACAGACATTTCCCTTGTCAACCATTACCATGACAACATACATTTCCCTGGTCAACCATAACCATGCTGCAGACATTTCCCTGGTCAACCATTCCACAGACATTTCCCTTGTCAACCATTACCATGCTGTAGACATTTCCCTGGTCAACCATTACCATGCCACAGACATTTCCCTGGTCAATCATTCCACAGACATTTCCCTGGTCAACCATTACCATACCACAGACATTTCCCTGGTCATCCATTACCATGCCACAGACATTTCCCTGGTCAAACATTACCATTCCACAGACATTTCCCTGGTCAAACATTACCATTCCACAGACATTTCCCTGGTCAAACATTACCATACCACAGACATTTCCCTGGTCATCCATTACCATTCCACAGACATTTCCCTGGTCATCCAGTACCATGCCACAGACATTTCCCTGGCCAACCATTACAATTCCACAGACATTTCCCTGGTCAAACATTACCATTCCACAGACATTTCCCTGGTCAAACATTACCATACCACAGACATTTCCCTGGTCATCCATTACCATGCCACAGACATTTCCCTGGCCAACCATTTCACAGACATTTCCCTGGTCAACCATTACCATGCCAACATACTTTTCCCTGGTCATCCATTACATGCCACAGACATTTCCCTGGTCAACCATTACCATGCCACAGACATTTCCCTGGTCATCCATTACCATGCCACAGACATTTCCCTGGTCAACCATTACCATACCACAGACATTTCCCTGGTCCATTTATTTCCTGATGAAGTCAGTCAAAACAAAGATGTCAGTGGAGTGGGTCTTTCTAAAACCAGACTGTAGTTCTGATAAGAGTATTCTTGCCAGTATATTCATCCATCTATTCATAAATGACTTCTTCCAGCACCTTAGACTGCATACTCAACATAGATACAGGTCTGTTTTCCTGCCCTTCTTGTGGATAGGGGTCAATCTAACATTGGCCATATACCACAACCCCAGAAGTACATTATTGCTATTAGAAACTGGTTACCAACTAAATTAGAACAGTAAAATTATATGTTTTTGTCAATCTGCATTCAGGGCTCAAACCACCCAGTTTATAATTTGTAATAGATCACCTGTCTGAAAAGTACGACAAACTATGAGTTGTAGTAGCCTATTCAATTGGCCCAGCGTTGTCCAGGTTTGGCCGGTGTAGGCCGTCAATGTAAATAAATAATTTGTTGCCTAGTTAAATAAAGGTTAAATAAAGATAATTAAATAAAAGCTCAGCTATTGAGGCCAAAACAACCACTCAGTCAAGCTATTTGTGACTGTGATTTCAGTATGTGCATGTCGTATGCATCAATACGTGTAACACTTACTGTTAAGAAAAACGTTTCTCCCACGTCCTATTACCACAGATAGAACAATGTGTTCATTATTAACGTCTCTGTTACTGTAGCTACTAGAGGTGTGTGGAGTAGTCAGACAAAACGAGGATCGTACCTGATATGGGCAATTTTCTTGATACGATTATGATCTAAGTCTTTTTTGTAATAATCTGTGATCGGAATAAACATTTTTTTTCGGGTGCCAGCAAGAATCTCTCAGTCATGTGCGTGATCTAAATAAATCACCTGGCTAGTTTCCGTGTCTGTGCTGTCCCCAGTCCACCTGGCCTTGCTGCTGTTCCAGTTTCAACTGTTCTGCCTGCGGCTATGGAACCCTGACCTGTCCACCGGACGTGCTACCTGTCCCAGACCTGCTGTTTTCAACTCTCTAGAGACCGCAGGAGCGGTAGAGATACTCTTAATGATCGGCTATGAAAAGCCAACTGACATTTACTCCTGATTATTATTATTTGACCATGCTGGTCATTTATGAACATTTGAACATCTTGGCCATGTTCTGTTATAATCTCCACCCTGCACAGCCAGAAGAGGACTGGCCACCCCTCATAGCCTGGTTCCTCTCTAGGTTTCTTCCTAGGTTTTGGCCTTTCTAGGGAGTTTTTCCTAGCCACCGTGCTTCTACACCTACATTGCTTGCTGTTTGGGGTTTTAGGCTGGGTTTCTGTACAGCACTTCGAGATATTAGCTGATGTACGAAGGGCTATATAAAATTAACTTGATTTGATTTGTAAAGAGAAGGGCGGGCTGTAGGTTGATCCTGCTGCTCTGATTGGATAGAGTGAAGCTATAGTTCTTCCTCCGCTGGCTTCATCATTTCATCCTCTCTCTTTTCCTGGCATGTTTCTGGTCTGATCATAGGATCATCATTTAGAGTCCTGCAGCCTGCTACTATGATAAATTACAAATACGAGTATGTCCATGTCAGCACACCCCTAGTAGCTACTAGTGTGTCTTGTTGTTGATGAAGTAGTAGGCGACTGTTTCTCCTCCATGTCTGAGGGTCGTTGCTTCCCTGTGGTCGATGGTGGAATCATATTTTACTGAGAGCAGAAAACAAGCGTGATGAAACTATTCCTACAACGTCTGGAACGCTACAAAACACCAGAAATAGTTGGTGTCATTTGGTTGGCTGTGTGTGCACGAACGTGATTTCAGCATTTTGGTACGTCGCCTACTTGTGTGTAATCAGACAGACATTTAGACAAAAAAAATCAATGTGTATAGAATTTCTACCTTGTTGCATGATGGGAAAACAGTCAGACAGTGATATAATATAGTAAAACAAAGTGCATCTCTTTTCCACCGCTTTGTCCTCAACTGTATTCATAAATGTCATTAAACCCTGGTCGATATGATGTGATATTATCAGAAGTAGAAGTGGTAACCGCGAGTCAAACACCGTTGTCCTGGAATCAGTGGCTCTCTACCAACGTGTACAACTCATACTTACCTGGCAAGGGAGACACCGTGATCAAGAAGGCGGTTCACCCAGGGCGAGGCTCAGCCATTGCACTCCGGCTGTGCTGACCCCTGCGAATTTCTCAAATGTGGAAATCTCGATTGCATAATTTATGGTAGTGGGGGACTGCGTTCGCGCTCTCCCCTGATCTTCATGTTACAAATAATGTTTGAGCTGTTTTAAATTGTTATGTCAGGTGAGTTCTGATGATTTTCCTATTGAGAAGGAGATTTGTCAACATTTCCATTTTCGTATCTGATGAATGGCTATATAGAATGTAGGCTCTGTTTAAAAGGCAACCAAGGCCTCAGAGATACATTTTGTCTTCTGAAAACAACAATGTGTGTGATCTGTTATTGTACCACTGCTGATTATGCCTGTCATGTCCTGATTATGTCAAGGAAAAGGTCATCTGGATTGAGGTTATATTTGCTAGATAATTAAGTCATTTATTGGACAGTTTGTAATATAAGGCCACAATAAACCGGCTGCATCACATCCGGCCGTGATTGGGAGTCCCATAGGGCGGCGCACAATTGGACCAGCGTCGTCAGGTTTGTCCGGGGTATGCAGTCAATGTAAATAAGAATTTGATCTTAGCTGACTTGCAATATTAATTGACAACAATAGATTACTGCTCATTGTAACATATTGATCAAAATTAAGAGGGAGGAAATTGATTGAATGACTTGGATAATCACATTAGCTTTGACAGACATTTCCCTGGTCAACCATTACCATGACAACATACATTTCCCTGGTCAACCATTACCATGCCACAGACATTTCCCTGGTCAACCATTACCATGCCACAGACAGTTCCCTGGTCAACCATGCCACAGATATTTCCCTGGTCAACCATTACCATGCCACAGACATTTCCCTTGTCAACCATTACCATGCCACAGACATTTCCCTTGTCAACCATTACCATGCCACAGACAGTTCCCTGGTCAACCATTACCATGCCACAGACATTTCCCTTGTCAACCATTACCATGCCACAGACAGTTCCCTGGTCAATCATTCCACAGACATTTTCCTGGTCAACCATTACCATACCACAGACATTTCCCTGGTCAACCATTACCATGCCACAGACATTTCCCTGGTCAACCATGACAACAGACATTTCCCTGGTCAACCATTACCATGCTGCAGACATTTCCCTGGTCAACCATTACCATGCCACAGACATTTCCCTTGTCAACCATTACCATGCCACAGACAGTTCCCTGGTCAATCATTCCACAGACATTCCCTGGTCAACCATTACTATACCACAGACATTTCCCTGGTCATCCATTACCATGTCACATACATTTCCCTGGTCAACCATTACCATGCCACAGACATTTCCCTTGTCAACCATTACCATGACAACATACATTTCCCTGGTCAACCATAACCATGCTGCAGACATTTCCCTGGTCAACCATTCCACAGACATTTCCCTTGTCAACCATTACCATGCTGTAGACATTTCCCTGGTCAACCATTACCATGCCACAGACATTTCCCTGGTCAATCATTCCACAGACATTTCCCTGGTCAACCATTACCATACCACAGACATTTCCCTGGTCATCCATTACCATGCCACAGACATTTCCCTGGTCAAACATTACCATTCCACAGACATTTCCCTGGTCAAACATTACCATTCCACAGACATTTCCCTGGTCAAACATTACCATACCACAGACATTTCCCTGGTCATCCATTACCATTCCACAGACATTTCCCTGGTCATCCAGTACCATGCCACAGACATTTCCCTGGCCAACCATTACAATTCCACAGACATTTCCCTGGTCAAACATTACCATTCCACAGACATTTCCCTGGTCAAACATTACCATACCACAGACATTTCCCTGGTCATCCATTACCATGCCACAGACATTTCCCTGGCCAACCATTTCACAGACATTTCCCTGGTCAACCATTACCATGCCAACATACTTTTCCCTGGTCATCCATTACATGCCACAGACATTTCCCTGGTCAACCATTACCATGCCACAGACATTTCCCTGGTCATCCATTACCATGCCACAGACATTTCCCTGGTCAACCATTACCATACCACAGACATTTCCCTGGTCCATTTATTTCCTGATGAAGTCAGTCAAAACAAAGATGTCAGTGGAGTGGGTCTTTCTAAAACCAGACTGTAGTTCTGATAAGAGTATTCTTGCCAGTATATTCATCCATCTATTCATAAATGTCTTCTTCCAGCACCTTAGACTGCATACTCAACATAGATACAGGTCTGTTTTCCTGCCCTTCTTGTGGATAGGGGTCAATCTAACATTGGCCATATACCACAACCCCAGAAGTACATTATTGCTATTAGAAACTGGTTACCAACTAAATTAGAACAGTAAAATTATATGTTTTTGTCAATCTGCATTCAGGGCTCAAACCACCCAGTTTATAATTTGTAATAGATCACCTGTCTGAAAAGTACGACAAACTATGAGTTGTAGTAGCCTATTCAATTGGCCCAGCGTTGTCCAGGTTTGGCCGGTGTAGGCCGTCAATGTAAATAAATAATTTGTTGCCTAGTTAAATAAAGGTTAAATAAAGATAATTAAATAAAAGCTCAGCTATTGAGGCCAAAACAACCACTCAGTCAAGCTATTTGTGACTGTGATTTCAGTATGTGCATGTCGTATGCATCAATACGTGTAACACTTACTGTTAAGAAAAACGTTTCTCCCACGTCCTATTACCACAGATAGAACAATGTGTTCATTATTAACGTCTCTGTTACTGTAGCTACTAGAGGTGTGTGGAGTAGTCAGACAAAACGAGGATCGTACCTGATATGGGCAATTTTCTTGATACGATTATGATCTAAGTCTTTTTTGTAATAATCTGTGATCGGAATAAACATATTTTTTTTCGGGTGCCAGCAAGAATCTCTCAGTCATGTGCGTGATCTAAATAAATCACCTGGCTAGTTTCCGTGTCTGTGCTGTCCCCAGTCCACCTGGCCTTGCTGCTGTTCCAGTTTCAACTGTTCTGCCTGCGGCTATGGAACCCTGACCTGTCCACCGGACGTGCTACCTGTCCCAGACCTGCTGTTTTCAACTCTCTAGAGACCGCAGGAGCGGTAGAGATACTCTTAATGATCGGCTATGAAAAGCCAACTGACATTTACTCCTGATTATTATTATTTGACCATGCTGGTCATTTATGAACATTTGAACATCTTGGCCATGTTCTGTTATAATCTCCACCCTGCACAGCCAGAAGAGGACTGGCCACCCCTCATAGCCTGGTTCCTCTCTAGGTTTCTTCCTAGGTTTTGGCCTTTCTAGGGAGTTTTTCCTAGCCACCGTGCTTCTACACCTACATTGCTTGCTGTTTGGGGTTTTAGGCTGGGTTTCTGTACAGCACTTCGAGATATTAGCTGATGTACGAAGGGCTATATAAAATTAACTTGATTTGATTTGTAAAGAGAAGGGCGGGCTGTAGGTTGATCCTGCTGCTCTGATTGGATAGAGTGAAGCTATAGTTCTTCCTCCGCTGGCTTCATCATTTCATCCTCTCTCTTTTCCTGGCATGTTTCTGGTCTGATCATAGGATCATCATTTAGAGTCCTGCAGCCTGCTACTATGATAAATTACAAATACGAGTATGTCCATGTCAGCACACCCCTAGTAGCTACTAGTGTGTCTTGTTGTTGATGAAGTAGTAGGCGACTGTTTCTCCTCCATGTCTGAGGGTCGTTGCTTCCCTGTGGTCGATGGTGGAATCATATTTTACTGAGAGCAGAAAACAAGCGTGATGAAACTATTCCTACAACGTCTGGAACGCTACAAAACACCAGAAATAGTTGGTGTCATTTGGTTGGCTGTGTGTGCACGAACGTGATTTCAGCATTTTGGTACGTCGCCTACTTGTGTGTAATCAGACAGACATTTAGACAAAAAAAATCAATGTGTATAGAATTTCTACCTTGTTGCATGATGGGAAAACAGTCAGACAGTGATATAATATAGTAAAACAAAGTGCATCGCTTTTCCACCGCTTTGTCCTCAACTGTATTCATAAATGTCATTAAACCCTGGTCGATATGATGTGATATTATCAGAAGTAGAAGTGGTAACCTCGAGTCAAACACCGTTGTCCTGGAATCAGTGGCTCTCTACCAACGTGTACAACTCATACTTACCTGGCAAGGGAGACACCGTGATCAAGAAGGCGGTTCACCCAGGGCGAGGCTCAGCCATTGCACTCCGGCTGTGCTGACCCCTGCGAATTTCTCAAATGTGGAAATCTCGATTGCATAATTTATGGTAGTGGGGGACTGCGTTCGCGCTCTCCCCTGATCTTCATGTTACAAATAATGTTTGAGCTGTTTTAAATTGTTATGTCAGGTGAGTTCTGATGATTTTCCTATTGAGAAGGAGATTTGTCAACATTTCCATTTTCGTATCTGATGAATGGCTATATAGAATGTAGGCTCTGTTTAAAAGGCAACCAAGGCCTCAGAGATACATTTTGTCTTCTGAAAACAACAATGTGTGTGATCTGTTATTGTACCACTGCTGATTATGCCTGTCATGTCCTGATTATGTCAAGGAAAAGGTCATCTGGATTGAGGTTATATTTGCTAGATAATTAAGTCATTTATTGGACAGTTTGTAATATAAGGCCACAATAAACCGGCTGCATCACATCCGGCCGTGATTGGGAGTCCCATAGGGCGGCGCACAATTGGACCAGCGTCGTCAGGTTTGTCCGGGGTATGCAGTCAATGTAAATAAGAATTTGATCTTAGCTGACTTGCAATATTAATTGACAACAATAGATTACTGCTCATTGTAACATATTGATCAAAA